>NW_009917463.1:0-33457 GCF_000696875.1 Nestor notabilis | reverse complement strand
GGCTGTCGGGGTTTGAGTCGCTGCTGTACTTGTTGCTGGAGTTGGTGTAGCTGCTGTACTTAGAGTAGCTGAGTTGTCTGTTGTGGTCGGGGTTTGAGTAGCTGCTGTGCTTGTCACTGGGATTGGTGTAGCTGCTGTGCTTGGAGTTGGAGTAGCTGCACTGTCCGCTGCTTTGCCATTAGATCCAGAGACTTTTTATCTTCCCTTTGAAGGTGCTGAATAGTGTTGAGCAGGGCTCTGTAGGCATAGGCCAAGCCCCAGCACGTTGCCATGATTTGTCCCTCTCTGGTATAACCAGGACGACAGCACACTTTGTACAAGTGGTTTACTAGTTTTTTCGGATTTTGCACTTGTTCAGTGATGAAGTTCCAAAGCACTGGAGGGGCCCACTGGCCTAGATACTTGCCCATACTATCCCACACACCCTGCCACTCATGAATGTCCAGCCTCGGGGAAAATCTCTTGGTGGTCCTCCTATATCTATATACTCCTTGGTTGGAGTAAACATTACTTAGCAACAACTAAAAACATCGGTGTTATCAGTGTTGTTCCCAGGCTGAAAGTCAAAAACACAGCACTGCACCAGCTACTAAGAAGGAGAAAAAATGACTGCTGTAGCTGAACCCAGGACACAGAATGAGGAAATTATTAGTAGTAAATGAAGAAAAAAAAAAAATTGGCCTGGAATTAAGTGATGAGTGGATGGAGTTGCGATGAGGTTTATTAAATTTTTTTCTGAGTTACTTCATGGCTGAAAGAAAATTACATAGCATGAAAAGCATTGATTATATCAAGGTAACAGAAACTGTAATTATTTTACCACAGAAGAAAAAGGAATAGCTCAAGGGAGAGAAGTAGGGGAAATAGAGTAATAGATGGATTTAGTGCTAGCTAACTTGAAGCAAGTTAACTAAGAAAATCATTAACAATTTGAATGAAATTCAGCTTGAGGGAGCTGAGTGGGATAGAAACAACAAGCTAAATAATTATCAAAACTGCTCAAGAAAACGCAGCACAAGTAGTACTAAAGAAAACAACAAATTGATAGTAATATTACTCATAAGATGACTAAGACAACAACTTGGTTATTAAATATGGCATACCTCAGGCTTTGATTGAAATAGAGAATGTAAGTGTTGATTCAATATCCAGTAAAGCCAGTGGAAATATTCCTTTTGAGTAATAAAGAACTTTGGTACAGGACCCCAGCTATTGGGGTGTGTCCAGATGTCATAGAAATGTCTTATTAGGAAAAAAGGCTAAGAACTAAAACGAATGGAAGAAAACTGTAACCTTCTCTAATTACAGATTGTGGAGACTTGAGCAGTTACATGACGTTCCAAGGGTAAAGCCCTTATGTGCATCTGTGTAAGATGTTCTAATTAGAGATCAGATTGCATAATTTTAACCAGAAATTTTGTTCCCATTTAGATATGGAAAAGGACAATTAGTGCCAAAGTAGAGACCATCAGTATTATGTATTATGTAAACCAAGACTAGTGTGAATAAGAATTCATATATTCATATAAAATTATATGTACAGAGAAGCCTATTTTTTGTTTGATTCAATCATCTAACTAGTTATTCTTTAAAATAAATATAAAATTCTCCATTTCTCCATTATATTTCATGTGGACATTTGAAGTTTGTTAAGTTCTGCACTTTTCTACTCTTAATGACTGTCTAATGGTATTTTTGGTTTAATGTTGCTCTTTCCAAATGTGAATATATTATTCCTGAGTTTTCTTATTTTTCCATGTCAATAGGATCAGAATGCTGTAGGTTTGGTAAGAAAGATAACTTCCCAATACACAGAGAAATTGATTTATTAGTTACCTTATAGTTCTTATGGCACTTCTAAGAGTTTAGTTTATAAAGAAATAACCCCTAGTAAATACTTGAATGCAAGTACTTTATTCATATGTCATATTTCAAGCAGTCAAGTTTTATCACCGGTCTTAAAATATTTGTTCTTTGTATAAGAATCTCTAGTGCTGAGACAAGTCACTACATTGAAAAACTTAGCTTCTATTCACAAAATGTTTCTTCCGCTCATGAGCTGACATCTTATTCTCTCAGAAACACGAAGTTAAATAATCCCTCAATTTTATTTATTCCTTTTTTAAAGTTCGAGCACACATTCTAAGAGAGCTGATGACATGATCCTGAGTTTCCTGGCTGAATGACCTCACTTCTGCAGATGAGACCGTTAGAAAATTACCAATGAATATATTTTATTCACTGATTCTCTGAATTAATTCTCAAGAGAAGCAAAGATTATCCTGAGTTTACAGATAAAGAGTGTGGTTAATAGGGTTGTTTGTCAAAGATTAAATGTAGGTCAGAATGCCCAGATCTTCTGGCTCCTGATCTAGTGCCTTAAGCACAAGACCTTATTTGAACTTCACGTATTTCAGCAAGAAAGTTGAGAGGACTTCAGAATAGAAATAACATGTCAAAGTCCGAAGTCTACCTCCATGCTTCAGAGAAGTACTCCTGTAGATGATGGCATTATCTCTCTTGGATATATAAACACATTTTTTTTGTTGGACTAGAGCCCTGCTAAGATAAAGATACTAAAGCTAAGAAACTATGCTCTTATATTGAGGTCCCCACATTAGTGTTCTCATAATGAAATCAGAATCCAAACACAAAACAATCATAGTGCAGGTATATGAAGAGAAGTGAACCAAAAAAAAAGAGAAAAAAATCTTACTAAAACACAGGTTATGTTTTCTGAATTGTTTGTGACTGCCTCACATGTTCATGTCTACACTCTTACAGTGAAGAGGACACTGTAAGATACCTCTTGCTGGTTGTGACTAGGGATGGTAAAGCTACTCTGCTGTGTCATCTTTCATTTTAAAGCACGATTAGGGTGATATCAAAGCTTATTATTGTATGCCATGCTTGCAAGAGCTTTTTAAAATCCTTTTTTCTTTCAGATATTAACATACTGTATTAGACAAGTCAGGTTTTAGTGAATACTCTTTATTGCTATTAAAGTGAAATTTAACTTAACATCAAGGGTTCCCTATTAAATTATTTCAATGAATTTAACTACAAGTGACAGCATCAGAACTTTAATGTGCTAAGGAATTCATCACTTTTGGAATCCTGAAAACTTATATTTTAAGAAGAATTTTACTGTAATATTTTCATTTCTTCTTGGAGTTCATAAGACATGAATGTTTAAGTATTCAGTTTAACACCTAAAATGGGGCTTGACATTTGATCTGTTATAACAGTGAGTTCAAAAGGAACATTTTTATCTCACATGTGAATGGCTGAGGTAAGATCAGGTCTGAGCCTTGGAGATTAGAACAGATTTTAATACTGGAAATCAACTGTCCCATGTCTATGGTAGTTGTTTAATGACTCATTTTGAGTACTTACTGATCGTCATAACTATGTAGGGTGTTGACCAGATGGTTTTCTGGTCTCATCCACTAAAGAAAAATGTAGGCATCCAGAAATTCCTCTGTTGAGTGAATAGAGGAATGACATAGCCATTCAATTTAGACTCTTCACACAGAGGCACAATTAAAGCAGCACTACAAGCATTTTGACTGAATCATCAAATGTTTTTGAAAATGATGGAGAAAAGGGGAATCAGAATCTCCATATCCTCACTCTCAAGCAGGAATCACAGCTGACTTTTTTTCGTAGAATCACAGAATGGTTTGATTTGGAAAGGACCTTAAGGTCATCTAGTTCCAACTCCCGTGCCACAGGCAGGGTCACGTCCCACTAGACCAGGTTGCTCAAAACCCTGTCCAACCTGGCCTTGAACACTGCCAGGGATGGAACAACCACAGCTTCTTGGGGCAGCCTGTTCCTGTGCCTCACCACCCTCACAGGGAAGAATTTCTTCCTTGTATCTACTCTAATCTTTCCCTGTTTAAGTTTGAAGCCATTGCCTCTTGTCCTATCACTGCACTTCCTAATGAAGAGTCCCTCCCCAACATCCTTATAGGCCCCCTTCAGATACTGGAAGGCTGCTATTGAGGTCTCCACGCAGCTTTCTCTTCTCCAGGCTGAACAGCCCCAACTTTCTCAGCCTGTCTTCATATGGGAGGTGCTCCAGCCCCCTGATCATCATGGTGGCCCTCCTCTGTACTTGCTCCAACAGCTCCATGTCCTTTTTATGTTGAGGACACCAGAATTGGACACAATACTCCAAGTGAGGTCTCACAAGAGCAGAGTAGAGGGGCAGGATCACCTCCTTTGACCTGCTGGTCACACTTCTTTTGATGCAGCCCAGGATGAAGTTGGTTTCTGGGCTGCAAGTATGTTAAGTTTCTCATCAACTAACACCCCCAAGTCCTTCTCCACAGGGCTGATCTGAGTCTCTTCTTTCCCCGACCTGTAGCTGTGCCTAGGGTTGTGCTGACCCAGGTGTAGGACCTTGCACTTGCCTTGGTTAAACTTCATGAGGTTGGCATCGGCCCACCTCACAAGCGTGTCCAGGTCCCTCTGGATGGCATCCCTTCCCTCTGGCGTATCAACCGAGCCACACAGTTTGGTGTCATTGGCAAACTTGCTGAGGGCGCACTCAATCCCATTGTCCATGTCACTGACAATGATGTTGAACATGATTGATCCCAACACCGACCCCTTGGACACCACTCGTTACTGGCCTCCAGTTGGACATTGAGCAGTTTTTCCCTTTTCTTATAAAGTCTAACATCAGCGTTCAACTACCACCTCAGGACAAGGTAAGAAAGCCTCATGATACTCTCCCAAGGAACCCTGGGGACTGCTAGTAAGTGCCACTGAAGCCACCTCTTCTCCAAGTTGAACAAGTCTGGTTCCCTCATTCTCAAAATGCAAATATATCAGCCATAACCATGTTGGTGGTCTCCGCTCAACTCACTCCTGGTTATTAATGTTTTTCCTCCACTGGAAAGTGTAGGAAAATGGGCTGCAGTATCCTAGATGTGATAAGTAGGAGTAAACGGTGAAAATCCCTTCTCTTGATCAACAGACTGCGATCCTGAATGATATATCCTAGGATGGCTTATGGTGGCCAGGGCTACTGCTGGCTCATGCTTAGCCCACTGCTGCCAGAGCCACGGGGATTTTCTCACAAACCAGCAGCCTGGAAAATCATTCCCAACCTGTATTGCTGCAAGGAGCTCTTCCTTGGAGAGAAATGACTTCCTTTTCAACAATTTGTTCTTCTCAGGAAGGACATTTCATCACGTTGGCCAGGAATGTTGAGATTTGTCTTTCTCACAGAAGACTACCTGTAGCACACAAAGTATAAATTTATTTCTATACAATCTGTTTTCCAAAAATCATCTGGTAACATTGCTAAATGAGGTCTTGTGAATGTATATATATGTGTCTAAGTATGAAAAGAAGCTGCTGTTGTTAGGGTGTCTATTTTGGTTATTGAAACAACTTCTAGCAAGCATCAGTGGAGCCTGCTTACTTACCTTTAACCAGAATTCATTCTTGACGAAGAATTGCTTCCTGATAACCACTGTCTACGTGCTGTTTGTGATCAACTATGTTCCACAATTGATTTATTTATATAAAACAGAATTTGTATTTAAACAACATTAATACCTTTCAGGAGCCACAATACTAGGAAGTCAGAAGTAGAGGAAACATTGAACTATGCTTTTCAGAAACCTAAAAGCTTTTCACAGTAAGGGTGGCCGTCCTAGAGTGGTAAGATAAAAGGCCACATACCAGCTTATGTCTGGATCTTAATTCAAACTCTTGCAATGACATGATTTTTTATCAGTAATTCCACTTTCATTGTAAAAAATGCCATCATGTACCACTAGACAGACAGGTTGCATTACTATGACATGAAGTAACTGCCTACTTTTATGGAAATTGTACATGTACACCCTTTGGAGAGTAGAAGCCTAAAAATTCTTTCTTTAAAATTGGAAATTAGTATCTTTCATTAGCAATATAATATTAGAAATAACAAGAAAAATGTACTACTCCTTTGCTTTGTATACTTTTCTTCTCTTGATTCTTTTGCTCTCAAGTTCTTTTCTCTGCCAGGGTCTTTAATATCTCTTTAGAGAACTCCTTATGATGAGCAGTAGACAAAAGCTGACAGGTTTTCTTTACTCTGGTATCATATAGAGTGATTCATATAGAATTTTTCTCAGTCTTATAAGCTGGTTGCTTTTAAGGGAGAATAGCTGTAGTGACATACTCGTCCTTATACTTTTTACTATTTGTGAACTTGTGCTTTTTTGTTCTTTATCTTGTTCTGTGCCCTGATAGCACTTGCAGTGACTGTTTTGCTAGAAACCCATTGTCTCCCCTACCACAATACTTGACTTCTTACTTATTTCTTTTCCACTAACTGTGCTTTCAAAATGAAAGCTGCAGCTAGTAGTATCCTTGTGCAGCAGCATGTGAGATGTGCTGAGAGCACTTATCTTTTCACTGCAGTCCAATGACAGTCCCCAGACTCTAGAGAAGTTCAAGGTTTAACAGATATTCCCAGTAACATCCATCCCAGCATCTTGTGTACTGATGTAGCCATTCATTCCTTCTGACCTGTCACAATGGAGAGTCAAACTACTTTCATCTTTTATATCTGGCAACACTTCAAAAAATGTATGTGGACAGCTGGTCATGGGAAACAACTCGGAATGTAAGGAATTCTGAGCCAGAGAAAAAACCAAAAAATCCAGTAAGTAATGTTTCCTGTTTTAGAGCGTTACTGGAGTATATTCTAGGTATTATGTAGCTTTATTCAAAGCCATGCCTTTTGAAGAGCACATTAGCAATAAAAATTATGAAGACAATTTGCTAGCACATTCCTTACACATTCCAAGCGACTGTTAAGCAATCCATCACTGGAGAGACAGGCAGGTAGGCTGAACTCAGATACTATAATTCAGTGCCATTCTCTATTTTATAGGTTTTCTGGTCATCTTCTATGTTTGCTTTTGTATTCTAAAGCATCTGTGGCTCCTGCAGTTATCCCACAATTGTATCAGAGCTTCTGGATCAGTGACTTCATTTGTTGCATTATACTTACCTCGTTCTACCAATGAGCCTTTACCTGGCAAGTGTTTGTTCCCTGTACAGGTAGGTTTAATTTGCAGAATAAACCTTTATGTACCAACCTCCCAGGAGGGTGGAAAGTGTGCAAGAAACTAAAACTTATCTGAACACTGAAGTAGGAAAGCTATTAGTCTTCTTGTAAGGGAGAAGCATCTGCATAGTGGGTAAAAGGGAAAGTAATGTATGGCAGTAGATTTCAGTGGTATATGAGCATGGAGAGTAGCAATGGGTGATGAGAAAGCCTGGAGGTGGTTAGAGTTTAGGGTATCAGACTGGATGCTGAGAAGGAAGCAGGAATGTGGGGAGCTGTGAGAACTGCATGTGGCACAGTGGATGAGGTATAGACTGTTGGGATTTAAAGTGATCAAAATAGATACCTTCATGTTTTCAATCCAAAACATTCTTGGTCTCCTAAACATGGTGTTAAACTGAGGTGTGCTGGACACTGAGAAAAGGGGGCAAGTGGTTTCTGATGGTGGGAGGGAAGGCAGGTTCAGTGCAGTATATGGGCTCTGCCACTGAGGTGAGTCTGTACAGGTGAGGGCACAGTCTGTGGTGTCTTAGGAAATGACCACCTTCAGTCCTGTGCACCTTATGCTTCCACTGACAATCTAAATGTTATGACACAGCCTTTCATCACACAGACTCCATTCGCTCTCCCTTTTCCAACTCTCATACTTACCGCACTGCTGTCCCAACTGATTCTCCACAAACCCATGCACCAAGCAAACAACCCAGCCCATAGCTCTCCAGCCCAGTTCATGTCCCTCCTGACTATCCTTCCCTTGCTCACCTGATCAGGCCTACTTCAGGACTGTACAGGATGGATAAGCTGTGAGCAGCAGTCTTTTAGTATCATGTGCACTCAGTTTCTGAGTGCATAATTCTTAGGAATGAAGAATGGATTTAGAGTTGGGATATGGCTGGTCTGTCAGTGTTCACCAAACGCCAAGAAAAATTACCTATACATAAGACACTTAGCAAATTCAACCCACTAAATCAGATGGAATTCCACCCTCAGAGTTTGCATTACTTGTTAATATTTGGAAACAATTTAAAATCAAAAGGAAGAAACTCTCGCAGAACAGGATCAGAACAACAGAAGATAAATTTTCTGTCCATTGCACAAACCAGTGAGAAACTACTTTGTGGGTTAACTCTCAATAAAAAAAAAAAGGAGTTGCTACATTTTGTTGTCTTCCCTAAGGAGAGGAGTATAACATCATTCATTCTAAGATTAGTTAAATTTCAGATTTACTTTTACATTTTGGCTTGCTCATGCGGTTTCCAGTCTTCCAGGTTATTCCCTGTGACCGTTCATTCCATCATAACTCTGTGGAGATTGAAAACTGAGTTGCTATACACTGCCTCTGACATACCCATTAGCCTTTTGACAGCATTTGGCCCAGCGTATGTGCATCCTGTGTTTGCGAATCAAACACAGGTCACTGGACTCACTGTTCAGCTGCTGTGAACTATGTTCAGAAGAGCTATGTTGAAATAAACTAGTTGGTGATTTGTCTTATTATGTGGAAAGGGAAACCAGAGACAGACCAAATAACTTCATGATTGCTTTTTGCCTATAAATGCCAGTATGGTATAACTAACTTAGCCAAAGCATGCTAAAAAGCAAAAGGTATAAAGTTTGCAACAAATCTTAGTTGCTCGATTGTAGATATTTAGTCAAACTCAGTGAGGCATAAGATCTGGCATAAAGTATCCTGAAATGCTATTCAAAGATTGTATTAAAATACGAAAATATAAAAAAGTGAAAAAAATGAACACTGGCTGTAATATTTTCATATCTTATGAATTAGTTTATTAGAAAATTAGAGTTAGCTGGCTCAAGCATTTAGAATAGCTCCTGTTAGCTTCTAGCCAAGGTAATGTATACTATTTTCCTGGATAAATGCCACATCCTCTCACTTTTTTTTTTTTTTTTAAATGATATTTCTTTAAATGTCAGGTTGGGTTGTGCTGAATTATGTCAAATTTAGAATTTTCTAGGATTTAACTTCATATAACATGGTTAATAAATAAAGTTTATACTTGATATGAAATGCAATTTTAAAAACCAATTTTTTAGGAATAGAGCAAACTTCATCTTACCAGTGAAAAAAGATAATACTTGGATAAAGCGTGGTAAAAACTAGACATATACAATAAGGCAAAATGAAACAGAACTCATTCCTGCAGGAAGTTAATTTACTGAACTATCTTCCGTAGTGGTTGACAAAATACAGTGTAGTCAGCCAGAGAAGACAGGTTAATAGTAATCATGAGATCCTAGGTTAGCTCAGGTTATTAGGATCTTGGTGTGATCAGGATTTCATCCACAGGCTGTATAAGCAGGTGATCATTTCAAGAGATCCCCAAATGAGAAATAACAAAACCCAGAGGTGCATTGGATGCTGATACTTGGTACTTTTCTTGGGCAAAGCCATTGCTGTGTTTGGCTCAGTCAGATCTAACCTCACAGTGTGTGGTTCAAGTATGGTACAGAATTGATGCAGCCTAAAGATGTTTCGGCACATGGCCATCATCAGACAAGAACCATCCACATTATCATAACTAGGAAAAAGTTTTATACTTTTTATGTTTGAGGTAAAATGGTTTCTGAGAGCTTGAACTAGGTACAAAAACTGCAGCCTGCTTTTTTGAATATGTCTACTATTCCACAGAAATAAAGACACTGACCCTTATATCAGGGATCAAATAAAACTGAACAAGAAGATTCCTGAGTTTCCTGAATCTCAGCATGAAAGTGGAGACTGTAATAATAGTTTTTCCCTTCTTCAAAAGAAAGATAAGTATTTATCTTCTTACATTTTCTTGCCTACATGTAGATCTCCTGGGGCATTCATTGACAGAGTATTGTGCATTTTTTTCTCATGCAACATGGAAGTACATTTATTATTGCAGTATTTAATGCTGGTAGAATATAATATATAGTTTCAGAGAACAACAGTGTTGAACTGAATTATTTTCCTTCTAGAAGACACTTGCAAACTTAAGATGTTTTGTAATGTGGCTGTGAAGAACGCTAAGGTCTTGCATTAGTCAGAAAACTATGTCCTTATACTGTGATAGGTGACAAAATATCAGACCCTACAGGGAAATGTGTTAGAAGAAACTGTGGTTCACATTGTTTTAAAAATGATGCTGACAGCATTAGGCTGATCTTACAAATGTGAATGCAAAAGCAAACTTTATGGATATAAAGCTGACACATGCATAAGGAAAGTTGACTTATTGCAGCATTAAGATTCCTTGACATATCAAATCTGTTCCAGTGCACGTATGTGTGTGTGCATCCAAACTACATGGAAATTATATTTCTGAGTGGAATAAAGAACTTTATGTAGTCTTGATTCTATCTCTTATTTCACACCATTTTTAAAAAGAAACCAAATTAACTAATGGAGTGTTATGAGATTAACATATTCATTTTCTAGATCAATAAACTGAGACAGTATAATTAAATGACTTCACAGACTGTGCTAGAAATGACTTGTGGACCAATTTAAAACAGTGCTAATGTAATCTCCATCTTCATTTTTTGTCAGATGGAAATGTGGACAGGTAAGAAATTGAATAATGCTTAATTTAATGCAATGTGTTTAATGTTTCATATTTAAAGTTATTTACAGTAATATTTCCAAGCAAACTGAAGTTACTTGTTTAGGAAAGCCTCCGAAGAATACTGTGCCAGCTATCCTGCAGCTTTTCCTCCAAAAGGTCCAGAAAAAGGTGATGTGGGCAATACTTTCTCAATCATCCATGCAGCTGATTCTCCAAGTGTAATTTTCTGCTTACTGAAATTTAAGCTATACTGAATGAAAAAAATCAATCTTTTTTCAAACAATATCAGAGATAAAATCATGGATGATAAAAATCCATGAATTTTTATGGATTCAATGAAATTACATCAGAAATTCAGTTGATTTGGAAATTGCTTAGCTGTATATTGCCTCTAAGAGTTTTTTACACCCTAACAAAAGTTCTCTCACAGCAGCACACCTCACTTCTTAATTCTGGGGCTTATGCTGTGTAACTCTAAGATCCAATTCATGAAGGCTTGTGTCAGACTTCTTGAAAGATCCCTGACTAGGGAAAATGATAGCTGCAGTCTTCGTGAATAATTTTAAAAGTAGATTATAACTAAAAAATGGGATGCCATTGGTTTTGCTCTCTGAATTGGGGAAAGCGAATGTGTTCTAACAAGTCAGGTTTCTCATTTGTTTTTCTCTTCATTTCTCCTGGCAATGTGGCCAGGTTACCTTTGTTGTTTCAAAAGTGGATAACCTGCTTTTTAGCAACTTCTCTTACATAAGAATTTTTTCTCCTAATGTCTAGCCTGAAACAGCCCTTTTAAATGTTAAGCACATCAGATTCTCATTGTGCCCATGGGTGAAATGAGGAGAGATAAATGCCCCTTCTTTAGTGGAAACTTTTCATGGCACTGTTTTTGTTCATTCAATCTTCTAACACTGATCATTCTATTTTTTTAATCTTTCTGAGTAAGTAACATTTACTGTAACTCTGTGTATTCCCATTGCTCTCCCCTGTGTTGTCATTTCTTGATTGTGCAGTAGTGCTCACAGACTTGGTTTCATGTTCTCTGCAAAAAACTCCAGCTAGGTCACTGCAGATGTTGAGTAGAACAGGTAGTCATCTTTCACATGTCCTGCTGGCTCCATTCATTCTTTTCAGATGGAGATAATGACTTTTGTTTTTCTCCAAGCCCACTTGGCATTGTGAGTCATTATCTAGTTTGCAATCTATAATGATCCATCCGCCCCCCCCCCCCCCCCCCCCCCACGCGCCAGGTGGAATGTATCTAGGTTTGACATCTACTTGTTTTGGTCCTGGTTTAAAGCCATTCTCAAACCCCAGCAAGTCATTCTGCAGCTTTCTTAGATTTGTTAGTAAAGAACTAAATCCATAACAATGATGAAGGAAACCTTCACTTGGGGAGCAGTATAGACAGCATTATCAGCAGTTAGGGTGGTGCAAGGTGGTAGGCCTTCTCTTGAGCTGTCAAAATTCACTAGTGATTGAAACCATTGAAAATAAATAGTATGCTTGAGATTTGATTAGCTGACCAGTTCACTGCTCAAATCCCTGTTAGGTGCTAATTAAAATTATTAAAGATCTGCCTTTGAATGTTTTGTAAATATTGTGCTAATCTCACTGGGATTGTTTACTTATCAGTGCTAAAGGAAATAAACACTTTAAAAATAAAGTACTGAAATTTAGAATGAGTTAAAATCAAGACTTAGAAAAAGCCTAAGAGCCATTAGAAGAGAGCATCTCTCCCTGTTTGGTTTCAATTTTGACATGGTGTGATATATTCTGAATTCTAAGGGTTGCAGAACGTTTCATATGTTTTTCAGGTGAAGGTTAGATGTTTTATCCATTAATGAGATCCTCTTACATTCTTTATATTAAATTGCTGTCCTATCCTTCTTGAAAGGTCCCGCTTGCTGCTAGGACACAAAGTTGTCAAACGTGATTACTTCAAAGAGGATAGTTTTTCACTCTGTGAACATGAATTTGGGCTCCTTAAAGCCTAAATTGCTTGGGAAAAAAAGGAAATAAGTCTTCATCAATAGTCACAATGTTGTCCAGGCAGATGGAAAAATGGTGCTGGGCAGATCTTACAAAGAAGTTGCTGAGATTAAGTACTGTGTAGGCTGGAAAAATGAAAGAAACAACTGGGTGAAGTGTCACTCACATTTTTGTATATGGCTGTTCTGCACTAACCAGTCCCAGTAGTGCAATACAGCAACACACTGGGAAGCTCATTATAAATTAAAATTTCTCTAATATGTGGTCATAGTTCAGTTCAATCAGCTTTCTACCTGGAAAACAGTCTTTGAGTTTGATTCTGAACTCCCCAACCAGTTCCCTGTTGCAGAATGGCTGCCCCTTTTTTCCCCTGGCCAGCCATGTTCTGCAAAAGAGCCTATGGAGCTTTTTAGCTATTTTGCTTATACTGATTACAGAAAAATGTGTTTATTTGTAGGAAAGAAAATTTATAGGAGAAAATCCCAGCTGTGCATACTGACATATGCTCTTGTTTCCAAGTAAAACACAGAGTGGTGGGATACTTATTAATCGTAGAACATAATGTATAATTGAACTTGTCTGAAGTAAGTGAAAGATCATTTTTCCATAGGAAACAATGACTATAGGAAGTGTTTAGTTAAATCGTTAAGAATAATATCGTATTGCTTTTTCTCAGCTGTAGATCCTACAGCAAAATAAAATGTTTTCCAGATATTGAGATGAAGATCTGATGTCAGTCACCTTCAACTGCTTCATTTTTTATGGGAACTTGCTTGAATTTTCCATTATTTGCCAAATTTCTATCATCCATATTTCTCTGTTGCCAAGAACAAGATAATAGATAACTTTAAAAATCCATAAGAGTGATACATTCTTCTTTGATGAGTATTTCCTTTTAGAAAAAAAAATTCCTTAGTTACAAGGAGGATGGAATCTTCAGGTGAATTAAATGTTTTGGTTTGTATGTAACATTTTTTGTTTGAAACATGATTATTACAGATATATGTGCTTGTTTGCCTGTCACATAGCCACAGACCTATTTCTCTGAAATTCAATGGAAGTGTTACTTTTGACATCCATGTTAGCAGGTCTATTTCTGCCGCAGGGAAAGATGTTAGTGCTGCCAAGTACTTATCCCTTACTTCCTTCATTAGACCCTGCAATATATATTTTTTTTTGCTGTTATGCTTGAAAATCTAAACTGAAAGGGGTTGAAATATTGAAGAAAAGTAAAAGAAAAAAAGAAGGTGTGCATCTGGGATCTGTGGGAGATTTGAACTGACTTGTCAAAGAGGCTGAGACTTTAATCCAGGAAAAGAGACAGGGACAGAGATTGGAGGGTGAAACTGGGCACCAAGAACTGAAGCAAAATCGAAAAAATATTTGAAGAGGTGCTGTGGGAATGACAGAGGAATTAGGTGTGACTTGGGATATAAAATGGAGTCAAGGAGACAAGAGTGAGAGAGAGAAAATGGAAATAGGAGGGAGTGGGTAGGAAAGGGGTGTAAATGGGACTAAGACTGAAATAAGGTAAGGTGCTGAGTAGGAGTTCACAGATGCACTGAGTGAAGAGATGCAAAGTAATTGTTTGATATCTGTAACAACTTCCTGCTTTCACACTCCCTTCTGCTCTCCTAAAAGAGGCTTTCTCTTAGTTATTTTCTTTTTTTGTCCTCCTGACCACTTGTTCCCAGTTTTCCTGCCAGGTTATTTTTAACTTAAACTTCTTTGTTGTGCAGCTCCACAAAGAATTATACACGTAAAAAGAAAAAGTGGTGGGTAAGGAGGACCGTATGGTGACAGATGACAGTGGCAGGCAGAAATGCTTCAATTAGCACTGCTAGTTATACAGTCTCATACCAGCAGAAGATCCATGATATGTCAATGTACAGATACTAAACCAGATAAAAAGTTCCTAAAAATACTACAGAACATATTCCCATTTCAGAGAGGGTGGGCAGAATGCTTTATTCAATGCAGTTACATCAGCATTAGTAGCCTGTAAATCAGACTTACTATCGCATGTCTATTGCCTACAAAAAATCTTTTATTTGCCTTTATATATTCAAGAGGCATCCCATTGCCACTTACATGAGTTGAGGTGCATGGTGTATATGTTCTTAACTCATCAGTTAACATATTGCTTCCTGAAGTCTCCTCTTCATAGTCTCAGCTTTATAGACAAGAGATCTCAAAGACAGAACAGATTATCTGATTATAATATCTCATTTCTACACTCTTCTACCTACTTATTTCACATATTATTCTATATACTGAAGGTAGTAAAATGAGTTTACATAAAATATTTATTTTAAAAAGTATTCAGTTTTCATTTTAAGACTTCAAGAGGTAGAAAATCTATCAGTCCTATGTTTCAGGTATTCTCATGATTAGTCATCCTTTCTGCTAAGAGTGTGAATATAACTTTTAATTGCAAGTTTTGTTCTTGTAGTGGGTACAAATGACAGGGTTTCTGTGGCAGTGGGCTACAGGGTGCCTTATGTGGGAAACGGTGTGAGCTGCCCCCATCCGGTCACAGCTGGCTCTGAAACTCATGCAGGTGCCCCATCATGTCCCAAGATTGCAAACAGGTGTGGGAGTGTATTGACCCATGGCTCTGACACATTTAAGAATGAGCAGCAACTTCCAGGGGAGAAAATATATAAAGGAAATATGTTTGGAGACATGCAGGAAGATGCTCTTAGGAGGATATGTGGAAAAGATGGTTTTGAGATGCATGGAGAGACAAGCTGCTAAGGAGACACGTAGCTGGATGAGCGCTGCTTAGAGGAGGCACTCCACACCAAAGAGAAACACACTCGAGGGACTGTGCCTAACCCACAATGAGACACGAGCTCCCCTAAGGGGCTGTAGCCTGTGGAGGAATCCATGCTTTGGCAGGGACACTGGAGTACACAGAGAGGTGGAGGAAACTAACAGTAAGAAACATGGAGCAGCAGAAAGAAACCTTTGTGCATATGAGCCAAGCCTACAGTATTTATTGCTTATTATTCACCAAAGGGATTGGGACTGAGTGAGTGCAACCCAGAGCAAAAGTGAGGGGACCTGAGAATAGGGATGGGGAGGTGTTTGGCTTAAACTGAACCTGGGAATGGGGTGGAAAAGCATTTACTTATGTGTCTGGTCAGATGTTTGTACTTTCTTTTTTCTCAATACACAAATCAGTGGTTAGAAGTTTGTGTTAGCTGGCGAAAGATTTAGTAAGAATTGCCCAAGTTGAGAGTTTTACCTGTGACCAACCTTCTATCAGTTGGTCCTTGCTATTCATTTCTCTTGGAAACAAATGATTCTTTAGTATATGTATTTCCTTCCCAGCAAAGGATGCCTAAATTGTAATCAAGCTGAGTACAAACCTTTTTGGTGGATCTATAAATATATTAAGCTATTGAGGTCTCCATCACTAAGTCAACCCCTGAAATTATTAACTGGCAGCTCCCTACAGCCTCTTAAGTTTTCAGCCTCCTTTTAAAAAGATAGATAGAGCACTGCAATAGTTCTCTATGCTGACATTCAAGAATATAAAATAAACTTTCCCCATTCTTACTGTTCTTCCCAAGATACTTTTGCAGAGATATCTGATGGAAAGCTCATGCTTAGCATCTCCTTCACAACTCCTTTTTCACCTTTCACAGGTATAACTCCTCTTCGTCCCTTTCCTCCAGAAGTAGATGAACTCTGCACTTGTCTGCATTTTTTAAATTTGCACAGCTTCCAAAATGTTCCAAACCACTCAGTATGACTACTCCATTGTCATTTAAAAATGAAGAAACTTCTCCCCTTCTCTTTATTTCACATCTTGCTGCCTTCTTCCCTCAGCTACCCATTTTCTTATGGCTATCAGTTTTTATAAGAATCAATGATGATGGGAAAGGTAGCTACAGTACAAGGTTAAACATAGTCTTAACTTTGCAAAAAAGAAGCACTAAGGAATAGGAATTATGTATTGTTTAATCTAATTTGGTCTCAGAAACAATGAATCAAGAAATTATAAAGTTATCTACATAAAAGATAAAGCAGTCAGAATGTAAATAACCAGAAGACAAGGCAAAAACTAACCAGTATAGATTTGTCAAGGACAGGTCATATCAAATAAATCTAATTTCCTTTTATGACTAAATCTAATTATTTCCTTTGACAGGATAAGTGTCTAAATGTCTAAATTCACAATGTGATATATTCTGAGCTTAATAAGGCTTCTCATGCTTTACTGCATGACATTCTCTTAACCTAAGGAAGAAATATGATGCACTTCTAGTGATCATATGGTGAATACAGTTTTTGTTGAAAAATCTGTATCAGAAAGCAGTTATCATTGTCAATCCAAAAAAGATAAGGTCATATTGACAGAATGATAGTATGGAAGAAGAACATAAACATCGAGGTTTGTAATGAAATATGACTATACTACTACATTGCCATTGCAAATTTCTCTTTACTGGGAGAGTAGAAATATGGCATAGGAAAAAGTAATGCTTAACACTAGCAGTCAGTTCAGTTTGCCCTTATTCATTAGATTTTATCAAGGTATTTTCTGGACTTTCCTCTAGCATATGGAAGGATCTGCAGTTGCAAAAGGGAAATCTCAAGGTTGAAAACTACCCAGAAAATGTCAGTGAAGAAAAAAATGTCTGTGGAAACTGCATTTTTGAGTCTTTTACTGTTTTGAGTGAATAAAGTAAAATCATGAACCCCAAGAAAGTTATTCTTATGTTGTAAACATCAGTAGTCACATAATAATTTCTAATACACTTCAACCAGCATTTCTTGATTCTTACGGGGATTGTGGTACACTTGTAAGAAGAAGGGAAGAAAAGATTATTTTTCTTCCCTAGATAAAGAAGTGTTTTTTTTACTGTGGTAAACAGAAGTATTCAGTCCTGATAGGAGGAGTAGACATCTGTACTTCATTAGAGAAAACCATTATAAGAAGTGCTTACACTGGGGAAAAGAACCTTCTTTCCAAACAAATATTGCAACAAAATCGTTCATACCCTGACCCTTTGCTGACAGGACCACAAATGAATGCCTACAAAGAGCCCATTTTGCAGTCACAGTACTGCTTTCATACTTTGCTTCATGAGTTGAAGGTCCATGAAGACATGGTTCCCTAGAAAGGATCTGCAATGAAATCCTCTTTGCTGCCTGTAGCTGTACAATACTTTGCAATATTATGTCCTTAATTTGAAACTGAGAAGGCAAAAATGCCCTCCCCCAAAAATACAACCCAAAATAATGGCGGAAAATTAGATATTTTCATAAAAATATGAGATGGATGTGTGATCATCTTTAAGAGCGTTTTCTAAAGGTGATATCTGCACATGTGTTTAATCTCACTGAATTTGAGGTGTTTAACAGTTAGTGGTCTAGTTAGTGGTTAGCAGAAGCAGTTAGTGGTCTACTATCACGTGGTGACCATATCATCTTGAGTGCTGATCGCGTCATGTTTTTGCTCTGAATGCAAGCCATGTTAAGTTAGTATTTGAATCAGAGACATCTACTGAAAACTCCAGAGGCTGACAAAACTAAGGGATAAAATTATGGAACTGTCTAAAGGCTCTCTAAAATTCAGGGTGGTATATCTGAACCAATATGTACTTTCTCATTATATAGATTTGATTTCCTTCAACTCTCCCTTTGATCCTTGCAGTCTTGTGTTTCGCCATTTTGCAGTGGTGTGTTGGCAAAATCGGTGTTCTGTGATGGTTCGTCTGCTTCCACTCCTCAGCCAGCCACAAATGTTTGGGTGGCTACGCACTTCCAGTTTGATTAGGAGTTTGTTTCTCATTTCTGCCCTACAGACTCAGATAGATTGATCTCTCTATCTATCTATCTATTTATTTATTTATTTTCAGACAGATCATGGGAATTGTATTTATTCATATATTAGGTGATATCTAGTTGCTTCATAGCTGGATGTTTTCCTCTTCCTTCCACCCCACAGCCAGTGCTAATTTCAGCAGGTAATTCATAGGTTGTGAGGTATACACATTATTGGAAATGATTACTTTTACAGAACAGTGTGTATTTCATTGTGAATATTTATACTTATTTATATAGGATAGTAATACAAGAATATGATATTTATTCTCACACTTGCATTCTTTTCTCTACACTTGTAATATCTACCTGAGCTTGAGCTATGTGACACAGATAGACAGACACAATTCTCCATTTCATGCTACCAGAGTGGGAGAAGCATTTCTTTGTCTACATACATTTTATTCCATCTTTATTTTTAGTGGAGATGTCAGGTTACTGTGACTGTGATGGTCATTCCTTCTACATATTTCTCTTGTTCTAGACCTGTTACAAGAACAGGTAAACTCGTAGTTTTCTTGTGTCACTGACTATGCCTTTGAATCTCTGTGTTAAAGATTAGAATTAGGATAGGATAGGATAGGATAGGATAGGATAGGATAGGATAGGATAGGGTAGGATAGGATAGGAGAATAGAAAGAATGGAATATTTCATTTGGAAGAAGTTGCAGCATATCAAAGCATAACTGCCCCGTCTGTTTTAGAAAAAACCTTTCAGAGTACAAGTTGTCAGGTCAGTTAGGAAACAGCCAGCGACCATCCTTTGCAAAATTCATAGAAATTAATAAAAATAAGATTTCTCTTTGAGGTGAATACCATATCTTTGCAAAGCAGACACACTTTATTTCATGAATCAATGGACTCAAACATGAATTGAAAAGTGCTGAAACATAGAACATCCTGTATGAAAGGAAGTGTGAAGTTTTCTTCACTTCATGTGAACAGGGCTAGTGTTAAAACAACCAAGTGTATTTTAGAAAGCTATGTTTTCCCCTCTGTGTTTTGTTTTCAGGAACAACAAGGTGGGGTATTTTGTGTGATATTTGGGAAAAATGGTTGAAGAAAACCCAATTATCACTGTAAGGAAAAAAAGTGAAACAAAAGTATGAGTTAAACTTACAGAGCACCTGCTCTTTTTTAGATTTTGGTAAAAGACGTTTCTCTACAAACCAGCATGGGGCAGTGTTATCCAAGCAAACTCAGATCATGTCTACTGGCAGCTACATCAGCACTAGCATCTGTAAGGTTTAGACATGAACACCTGAACAGTCTTGGAACCTCTTGTAACTAACTGGCTTGGCCAAATATAGCTATATAGAAACCCTCAAAATAACCTTCTGCAACAGTATTAAATGTGTTGCTTTGTGTTATCTATTTTTGGAAGCAAACAGTGTGTCAGAACAGCTAGGCACAGGTGTCCCTAGCTGTGATGATGCTGACAACAATGATGATGATGACAATGATGACAATTAACATTGTGTCCAGCAGCTGAGGATTGGGAAAAAGTGAAGCTAGTCCTGTTCAAACTCATACTAGAAAGGTAACGTAGAGAAGTGTGGGTAGAGGGAAGCACCCCCTCTAGAAAAGATAAAAGGCATGATGATGAGGAAGATAAGCTGTGGACTCAGTAGGTTAAAAAGCCAGATTTTATCAGGCTAGTTTGTATGCATCTTTACAAGTGAAAGTTTTTGGAAAAATTATGGGATTTTTAAAGGCAGCAAAAGAAGTGTCTAAGTACAGCTTTCAAAAGCTGTACTTTGCTAGCATGCTCAACTCCTGTTGTTTCTAATTGATAGTAGGGATCTAGCTAAATATAACTAAATCCTGAATTAGAAAAATCTATTTATTTCATTATTGAGAGATGGTGGTTAAGGTCTGGGTTTAACCCATTACTGCTTTGTAAGACTACCTTCTACAAAAACAGATGTTCTTGAAAAGCAGACACATAAGTCCTGCTTTAGAGTATTATCGACATTCAGGCACTTATTTTACATGTTTGCCAGGATACTTCCATGGCAGTCAAGATCACAGCACCAATGCTTGAAACTGCATTGACTAAGCTCATTTGTAAGTTTTGATGTGATAGCTAGACAGTAACTCATTCATGTCGCACAGACAACCAATCAAGCACGAACTATTTTAGGAAGGAGTGTGGATCCCAGAGATAAATCTTTCAGCAGCTCCTTATAGAGGCTAAAATCCACAGCCACAAAGTGGTACTTGAGTGTAGTAAGAGTTACCACTTTGCAGTCACTGCTGCTCACCAGTATAGAGGGGAAGGCTAAGCCTCCTCTGTTGGTGATGAGGAGGAGCTCCAGAACCATCCTGCAAGCCTGTTAGAGGACAATGCTAGAGCAGAGGTGATCCCTCACAGGAATCGTACAGCCTCAGGTGTGAATACTGGTAAAGCACTAGAAAAATAGGGATTATCTGTTGCTTTATTTGAGTTCTGTCTATAAAGAGATATTTGGCCTACAGAAACAACTATTTGTATCTTAGAAGTCCAAGATAAAAAATAGAAGAACAGGAAACAAATTTTATTGCTGCAGAATTTACTGGAGCTGATGAGTTCTTTAGTATTTCACCATTTGCACTGAAGTTCATGAAGTCATTTGCAGAGGGACACATTGTTTCAACAAACAGTTGTTTGATGCCCCAGTTGTTCTGGGCATCAAGGACACTTGATTACCTGATTTTGTCAAGCACCTGAAGTTCTGGTAGTTTACCACAATGTCCCAGGTCTCCTTTATACCCTTTGTCACCTCAGAACCTACTGAGGGTGCATTTAATTTGTACTATACAAGGAACAAGGGAGACTTTGCCTTGGCAGGATCTCTAGAGGCTTGTTATCAAGTGCCATTGTAGTGATGAACTGAATAATGGGCTCATGAAACTGTTACTGTGAAGACAGACTTGTATTCTTCTCTTACCTCCTCTCCTCTCCACCCATTACAGATTTTCTGCTCTTGCATATTATGTTTCTTCCTCCTGGAGTAAATTGTTCTGAAACACGGACACCATATATGCTTTAATGATACAAACTAATTTTTGGCCTTAAAACCTTAAGTGTAATACCCCCGAAGTACAGGTTTATGATGTGCTTAATTGCAAACTGTTGTAATTTTTTCCTTTCTTATTGAAATTTTCTTTAAATATACCTTTAGAATTTTTTGTTAGTCAGCGAAATGTGCCACTTGTTGGGGCATGCTTTTAAAAGTAGAAGGAGATCTTTTCAGGAATGTTTAGCTTGGGAAAAAAAGGGTTAAAATAAAAAGAATTAATTAAAAATAAATAAGGGTTGAAATATTTGTCACAGATGATTCTAAATATTTTTCAGATCCCCCTCTCACCAAATGTATGTCTCTGAATTCTTATGGTAACTCTGTGTGGAACTAAATGTCACACGTATAGAATTGATACAACAGTAGTGGCAGCTATTAGTGCCTATAGGGTCTTCCCCAGTGTTTGTACAGCCTATTATATCAGAGTAGAAATCTTTAAGTTTATAGCAATTTTAAAAGAAAATGAGATAGATTAAATTAGGCACAACTATTGCGTTCTGTGTAAAATCACAAGTGTGAAAGAATCTTCATTCGTAAATTGCATGAATAATATTAAAAATTATAATGCAATCCTGTGTTATTTAGTTAGTTTGATATTAACTTTAAAAAATTGATTTAAAATAAGGAGAAGACATAAGCAGATTTCTGTATCACAAAAAGAAGCAAGCTAGGGGGTGCTGAGGATTCCTTCTATCATTTTGGTTCTTTTCATTCCCTTTTATGACTGGATTCCACCGCTGCTGCTGACTTCAGTTAATGTGCTATGTGTTTTCTTCTTCACTCCAGAGAAAATGAGGCTTCTTTTGTAGAAACTGAATGCTAAATGGAGACTGTCAGGTATGTCATCACATTTAATTTATCATACACAAAGAAGGTAGTGTTTGCCCAGATGATCTGATAGTAGATTTAGGACACTGCTAATTTGTGGACTGCTGACGAACTGACAAGTTGGCAAAACAATCACATTGTTAAAACAAAGAAAGGAGAGGCTAATGCACTTTAAATAAATTGTGCATAATATTTCAGGGTCTGTTTTATATTCTTAAAAATTAAACAGAAATGAAAAGTCAGGAGAAGAGAATTATTGAAAATGATACCAAAACATGTTTAGCGTGCATCTCTTGTACAAAAATAAATAACAAGATGGCTTTATGATTCAACCTATAATTTTGAAAGACATTTACAAATAGAACTGGAAATCAAATACTTTTTAATAATAGCCAGATTTCTGTGATATAATATCCCTGAGAGGAAGTTATGTGACTCTGAAAGCAAGTACACTGTGGGGAAACACAATTCAATTTAAATATTTTGAGAAGAAACTAAGAAATGAGATTTGAGAATAGGAAAAAAAGACTTCAACATTAACAGTACATTTTCTGTAATATGAGACAGAACACAGAAAACCAGACACTTTCTGCCTTGTTCTATCCCAAAACCAAATGGTAACATTAACATTCATTTCTAAGTAACAAAGCTGTGAAAAGGCACCTGTAGCTCTTGGGAAAATTATGTTCCAATATTCAACACAATATTTTTTAAAGAAAATTAGTCCACTTTGTGAAACTGTGGGATTTTTTTGTTGCTTTGGCGTGAGTTTTTTTGTTTGGGTTGTTTTTTGTTTGTTTATTTGTTTTTTTTGTTTAGGTTTTTTTTCCCCTGCGGAGCCAATGCCGTGTTACTGTGAATATGAGAAATAATTAACTGTCCCTATTGAAGGTTTTTAAAAATGCTTCAAACAGTATTTTTCACAAAAATTAAAGGGAGATGAACTTCTAGAAAATAAATTTCTATCTTAAAAGCAATGATGTATCAGAGGAACACAGGTCAGAGCAACAAAGGGATGGAGCAAAACCCATTCTGTCCTGACGCCCCTGCGGAGCCAGCCCTGGTAAACTTACACTTGTGGTTTGAACATAACAGAGGTTATGGAACACAAAGAAGTACAGTACTGCCATCTTCCAGCAAAAAATCCCAATTAATTGGGCCAGACACTGAAAAAAAAGGAGGAGGTTGAAAGAGAGACTTCACAATGACAGGGAGGAAAATTTGTAGCTCAGTCTCTCTGGTTGGATCACTTGTGCCATGCCTGTGGTACATATTTTCAGCTCAGCCTGAATTACTTTTGCAGAATTGCCTTGGACAATCCATTTGTTTAAAAGTATGAAGTCTTAAGTGTTCTTTAGAAGAATGAACAGACAGTGCAGTTTGGAAGAATGTTATTTAAAAATGCTTTTGGCTGTGCCTGGTGCCTCAGTCTTTAGTCACAGTGAGTTGTATCTGAGTGATGCACTGAAATTTTGCTAAAAGCCTCTGGTGAAGACATAGCTGTCTTAGAAAGAAACCCTAGGTAGAACTGCACTTGTGATTACAAATTCTCCTTTGGTCTTGCCCTTGGAGAAGAATGATTTGCTACAGCTTTTTACCAAACCCTGGGGCTGACCCTGGGCATCACTGACATGCTACTGCCTTCTACCTTCTACTTGCCCTGTGGTCCTGGCAGGACATAAGTGTTTTGCCATCCTTTTTGTTAGGCTAAAGAGCTCCACATCCACAAGAACCATCTGACGTCAGCACAGGGTGATGGAATGGGCCAACGCTGGGGCCACATTGGCCATATCTACCTGATGACTAAACAGGACACGAACCAGGCCTGAGCACAATCCCATGCTTGTTTATACTGCTTCATTGTTTGACTGCTCTTTGAAAAAAGTCAAAATTCTTCAAAATTGAAAGTAAAGTGTATCAGAGAAAATAATTAATAAATAGTAAATGGCATAAAATAAATAATAAATAAGAATAAAAGGGCCAATGGTATATGCCATACCTGTAGCTCAACAATCAATACAATTTATTTTATAAAGCTCTTTTTATAATTGGTTTTCCACATTTCATAATCACAAAATGACAGCAGGGAGTGCTATGCAAAAATTGTTGGCACTACTAGTTCAAAGCGAATCTATTCCAAAGCATTACAAATAAATATTTAGCAAAATATTAAGGACAACTGTTACACAGAGAAAATTAAGACGAAGTATCCCAGTTCAGTTCTCATCTTATAACCTTTATCAAACCAATGAGCACTAACCAATCTGTAAATGCTAAACATGAATTTGACTTCTGAACAACTCTTCTTGACATGCAAACTACGTCTTCTACAGAACAAAAGTGTAACTTAAATTCTGGATAATTTAGCTAGTAATTGACATTGCAGGAGGAAGGAAAGTGTGTGGGAGACTGCAGAAGAGCCTGGGAAGAGACATAATGAGAGTTTAGGATTTGCAGCATCAGGATCTTGATGATATAGAAAGTCTGCTTCAAAACATTCTAAGATAGTGCTTTTCATCTTTTAAACTCATGAGATATGGTGTGAAAGCCTTTTAGACAGCCAAAACTATAGGATAGAACTCCCTTAACGTAGAGGATAACATTAACACCCTTAATAGGATAGAACATCCAAGTTGTGGCTGCCCCATCCCTGGCAGTGTTCAAGGCCAGGTTGGATGGGGCTTTGAGCAACCTGGTCTAGTGGAAGGTGTCCCTCCCCTGTGCCTAGATCTTTAAGGTCCCTTCCAACCCAAAACATTCTATGATTCTGTGATAATGGATGATATTTCCATGAATATCATTAAACAAATCCACAAATAATTAACATAGAACTTTTCTAAAATAGAAAAAAAATCGTAATGAAAAAGGACAGGAATTAGAGGGAAATTTAAAAAAAAAACCAACAATCCCTCTCTGGTTTTATGTTCCCCACAGAGTTCTTGCAGGTTTGTTCTCATTCCAGCAGCTGTTGGCAGCTTCCTGAATTGCAGCAAAATCTTCCCAGTCTCCGTGGGTCCCTAGACATGTGTTTCCCTGTAGCACTTCTGAAGCCTGGCTGCATATCACCTCCCTTCCTAGGCTCTGCTCAGTATTTTCCCCCGGCCAGCTCCCCCTGCCTGTCGGGTGAGCATTTCAGTGTTTCATAATGTAATGATTGTTTTCTTTCCTACTCGTTGGGTGGGACAGATCACTACCTTTCTCTCACTGTCTTACATGATTAGAGTTTGTTTTTCATCACTGCACTAAGCAACCTCAGTTAATTCAGTCTCTATTTGAAAACTGTATTTTCTAGGTGGCTGATCATTGATAATTTCTAGTCTGTTCCCTAGACTTTCCACAGTCTGTCCAAACTCTTCTTAAAGCAAAGTGCCTTAAGCACAACAAAAGATAAAGAATTGAAATGTATAAGGCAACAACCAAGTTCAGTTTTGAAATGCCACTTCCCAGTTCCTGCTGGGAGATGTGATTCTCTGGGCTTTCCTGTCCAGTTTCCCCATCAAGTACATCTCTCAGGATGCACCACAGTGTCTTCTCTTGGTGTAATGAAACTGCTGCATCTTAGGAACTTCAGAAAAGAAAACGGATGTGGGATATAGGACAGATGAACTATAATTCCCAAGACGTATGGAACTGAAATACTTTTATTTTGGTTGCACTGTTTTTTTACACCAGACTAATGTTTTTACAGCTTTGTAGATTGTTTTTTGTTTTTGTTTTGTTCTGTTCTGTTTTGTTTAATTTAACTTAATGGATTCACTGTAATTTTTTGTTGTATTTTTTCTTCACAAGAAAAATACTTGAACACACTAGGAAACACATTTCTGTAGTTATCTTAGTACTGTGCCCTAAATATCCTTATCCCAGGTAAAAATCCCTGCCTTTGAGAGACAGAGATTTTAGTTAAATTTTAAACTAATACAGCCCCACACATTACAAATGATGCTGGACACATTTATATAGACCGTGAGCAGAAGGAGATTGCATCTTCTAAAATCTGAGTGGATAAGCTGTGCGGAGTACCGAAATACACCCAAACACCAAAACATTTACAAGCAGTAGGTTTTTTTATAACCTGTCTCTGTGGAAGCAATTGTTAGGACTGCTAGATGCCCACATGGCTCTGGCTGTTGCAACACACAGAGGATTTGAATTTTAAGTCTTGTGTGTATGTGCCACAGTGTGTATGTGCCAACCCTATACTTTAAAAATGGTGAGTCATGACCTCAAGACATGAAAGAGCCTTATGTGATGGGATCCCCAGTCAAGCTAGTGCCTTGATTTGGAATGGCTCCACCACTAAAACTGAGCAGTTCTGCAAAACTAAGCATGCCAAAAGACACTGAAGGCTTCTGATCTCTAAAGGTATATTTCAACAAAATCCCAAAATAGTAAGATGGAACATGGCAATTCTTTCCTGAGAGAAAACTCAGGATTGTTGGATTTTTATGGTTCTATGATTCTATGAAATTGGTTAGAAATGAGCTTTGAAAACGAATCTTCCTCTTCTCACTTGCATTCTGGCAGGATAGGACCTTTCCTATCGGTCCAGCAACCTTTGGTGATTTCCTGAGTTGCAAAAACCATATGCAAACCCTCTGAGATCTCCAGGAAAGCCTTCTTTAGGAGTCCTATGGTGCCTTTTGACTCCTTGATTGCTCTATGCATGACTCTCCATTGGCATCCTCTTGCAGTTGGAGATCTCTGGCTGCAGATGTTCATTTTTCTGTTGAAAGAGGAGGAATATCCCCTCCCTTCTGAGAAGTTATGCTGATCTGGAGGGCAGCAGCCAGAAAGCAGCACATGGTCGTCCTTCTCCCAGACTCAAGCAGAATGTACAATATGCAGTGACCTGAAAACAAAGCAATTAAACTGCCATACTCATCTGTCATCACTTGAAATGATGAGATTTAAAGCAAATTTTTTCTGAGCAGTGAAATCAATGATGTCTGATTTCCTAAAGATTTATTCCCCTCTCTGCAGTCCCAAACATTTCAGTAATCCCTTTTTTCCTGTAATGGCCCCAGGATAAGCATTAAGCCTAGTTTGGAGCTGTGTGCTTGCTGATCTGTCAGGCCAGCAAACACTGTTTGGCCAACAGGAAACTGCAAAAATTCAGTGTATAAATGTGAAGTTTTGCTTCCCTTTCCTGCAAATCAGGAACTTTCTTCTAAATCAAACTGATCTTCATTACACTTATGGGATTATCTGTTGGGACTTCAATCGCTTTTTTTCAACTAGGTAAAACTGTCTAATGGGCCCCAAAATTGCTAGATTGGGAGGGTCAGACAGATGGTTGGACAGAAATGCATGCAAAGAGACAACTAGATGACATGTGCATATTAAACTAATTTATGGGTGCCATTAAATTAAAATACTGAACTACTTACAGTCTTTTCTACTTATCTCTTTCTTAATAACCCCCCTTACTGTTCACTTTGCTGAAACTTCCAAATTTTAGTGTATTTTCTTTTCATGAAAGCTGACTTTAAGCCTTGGATTTAAATATTGCACCACTGAGTCTGGAACATAAAACAAACAAATGTAAATCTTGTGATGAGATAATGAGATCTGGCAGTACCTTTTCTCTGCAGCTCTACTCACAGGGAATAAAGTCTACCAGAGAAGTCATAGTTTGGTTGTTCTCTGTCTTTCTCTTCTTTCCATTAAAGCAGAAATAATACTATAGCATCCAGAGCTCAGGCCATTTCAAGGATTTATTTAATATTTATAACATGTATTACATTTATTCTTATAATTCTATTCAAAGAACTTCTCTGCAACACAGTTCAGAAGATCCTGGATTACATGTTCTGTGGTGGTAGCATTCTCACACAGCATTTTCACAATCATTAGGGAAATAAAAATTTATGTAGTTACATATTATCATAGTTGCTGTTCTGTTAGAGTTCTGGCATGCTTGCAAAGTAGAAGAACATATCACTATTATACTCGAATTCTAAACAACCAGAAAATGTCTTATCTTACATGAGTACACTAAAAACAAATGAGGGTGAATATAGTGTGTGTCTAGGAAAATTCTCAACAAACAAGGGGGATTGAATAAGAGAAAAGAGGAAGAGGGATGTAAAAAGGTTTTTTAAAAAATTCCTCAAAAAGTCAGTGTAACAGGTTCCATTAGATACTTGTATGTCTGTCCTTGCAGTGCTTCTGCAAATTTGCTTCTTGACTGTTATGGCAATTAATAGCCTATTTCTCTATTTATATTTGTGTAATAAGTTTTAATATAAAGCAAAATGCAAATATTGAATCTAAGGCCAGTGCAAATACAAATGTGAAATAGCAAAGACTAGGTGGAAGCCGGCTATGTGAAAAAAAGGTTTAACCCAAGCTCTTACCTTAACCCTCTCTTACCTGCAGTGCCTATATGCATGTGAATATACATGCAAATGTTTGCAATATGGGGAGTTTTACAAGAAGTGGCAAACACAACATAATGATATAAAAAGTGAGATACTATCAGCTGTTCTTTATTATTCTGGATAAGCTTGACAATATGAAGAAATATATTACAATTCTCATCAGTGTCAGTGAGGTCTTAACTGAAGCAAGTTTCGTTAAAATCAATACACTCTTTTAAAGAAGCTTATATATTTTCTTTAAAGCTGTCTGAAGATTTTAGTCCACTTCTTGTAGAGGAGATAAACTGGACAGGAGTCATCTAGTAAAACTTCCATGCTACGTATTTTGGATGAAGTAACAAAGCTTGGGCCATCCAAGGCGACCCTCCGACAGACATAGTAACAGACAGAAAAACTTTACAGTATCTTCACATTTTTATGAATAGGTAGCCTTCATGATGTTTCCAGTGGTTTCTTCCTTTTTAGCTCCCAAACCTTTTCCTAGTGCAGTAACAATATTCAGGGCTACTCTTTGACTGCCTCAAAGTTTCCCATAGGTTATTTGCAAAAATAATGAATTATACTGATAGTGGCCAGAGTTTTTTTTCTTCTAATGGTGGATATGACTATTAATCTCTTCACACTGGTTTAACAGTCTAAAAATTTACTCCTTTAAGGCATGGATCTTATGGAGGTGCTAACCCAGCTTAGACAGCAGCATTTTATAATATTAATGGCCATTAATACAGGTCATGCATTGACAGTGAGGCTACCAACAGCTAACAAAACATTTGCTTTGTTTTCAAATGTATTCCAATATGACTGTTCTTGCATGTGTTTTACTAAATATATCTCTTTATGCATAAATAATATGAAATTTAAGGAGTACATTAATAAATGCATGCATTGAGACATATATAGAAAAAACTTCAAGATAGATATATACGTTGTTCCAGCTTTACTCTGTCTGTGAGTTTGCGCCTGATTAAGATCTACTCAGATTATTCAATTCTCTGTTGAAAACAGTGCAACACAGATGCACAGTTCTATAAAATATGAATATGAAAGTTAATTTCCTGTTTTTATGACCTACCAGTTTTAAATATGAAATATCTGGTTGAAGTCATCAGATTTCATGAGAGCAGAGCATGAAACATTCGGGCAGAATTCAAGAAGCATAAAATGATTAATTTAAAATAACAAATTAAATTTCCATTATGTATTGTGAGAAAAGCCATGTGAAGTGTTTCCAATGAAATACGGATATAGATGAAGTTCAGATGTATGCATATTTTGTTATGAACGTGAGACTTGGCCCATGTTTGCTAAGGTTTGTGAGTAGGATTCCAGCTGAGTGAACATAAGTCAGTCTGTGGTTCAAATGAGAAAACACGTGGAAATTCACCTTGAAAATTTTTACCTGATAATTAGTTCAATACCCAGAGCTGAAGTTGTGAGAGATAACATTATGTAAATCAAGTATAAGGAAAACTTTGATTAGAAATTAGCCCAACCCAACAATTTGTATCCAAATGTTTTTCTGCATAAGAATGACTGAGCTGTGCAAATGAATCTCCATTTAAAATAATTCACACTTTTCTTTTGATTTGGGACAGAGTTACTATTGGAAGGGAGCCCTCTGGAAATTTAAACATAATCAATTTCATGCATGGTTTCATGAGATTAGGACAAAAAAAAAAGTATGTTTCTTATAAGGACAGCTAATTTTGTAGCAATTCTACACATCTGAGAGTTCAAAACTCTCAAAGAGTACGTAAGACTTTGGCATTTTTAAACATCCAAACAAAGTATCAGCCTTTCTGAAAAGACTGCTGCTCACCACTGTAGTAAATAAATCAGAACAGTTCCAAGAAATTATGGCAATGTTCTTGGAAGTAAAAGAATTATGACCAAATGCAAATTTTAAGAAGTTATTGGAGGAAAGCCAGTGGATTGAAAGGCATGAGACAGAGACACCTCTGTCCACTCAAACTGGAGCAAACATCAAGGAGGCAAAAAAGACTTGTCTTTTCTGAAGGTATTACTCAAAGTTGTAAGACTTGCAGATCTCTTCCTTACAATTCTTTTCTTAGACCTTTATTATTCTGATGCACAAAAATGCCTTTCCTAAACACTTTTGGCAGATCTCATACTCTTTTAAGATGTTAATGTTGTAACTATGTAATATTTTGTTTTCTGATAGACAAATTTGCTGATATATTGCTTTAATTCTTTCATGTAAGTGCAAGTAAATAAACATGTAGACTTGAAGTATGTCCAGATGGTGTATACCATTTCAGACAGAGGAAAGAAGTAAGGGTTAACAAGCTCAGATTAACTCTTCTCCTTCAATTCTATTTATGTGAAGGAGTAACATCTTATTTTTAAATTTCATCTATATTAAAAAAAAAAAAAATCAAGTTACAGGCATTAAAGTAGATTTGTGCTTCATTCAAAACCAGACTAAAGCAGTACTAAAAGTGTACTTTAATAATTTTAGATTTGGTCTCCAGTACTCTTAAACCTTGTTCTATGTGATAGTTATCTAAACCAGACATTAACAGAAACAGATGTTGGCTCTTTGTCTCTCTGCATGGAAGGCATAGGATTTCTCCAGAATGAAAGATATAGAAACCGAGAGGAAACATATTTTCTTGGTGCACATATTTTCTACATTTGGCCTTCTAAAATGGGATATTATGATTGCCAGACTTGTCTCCTTTGAAATAGTAGATATGGAATAAAATTCCTATGGTGGGAAAACACTTGAAAGTGACATCAAATACAACCTGATTTATATGCCTTTGAAATTCCACACAAAACTGAATCATGCAGGCAATTATATTGTTTTGCTGTACAAATGAGCTATGTTTTAATGGCACTCATTTAGAATTGTCCAAATAAGTACTCAAGTCTAGTAAATAAAAATAAAGATGAAAAATAAGAGAATAAAGATCAAGAAATAGGTTAATTGTGAATCTAATGCTTCACAATTATTTAAATTCCTATTCATGACCAATCAGAAAAAGAAAATAGGGCCTGGTGACATAAAGCTTGCAGAGAAAAAGTGCTTCATAGTTATGTAGTATTTCCCTTGTCTCTGTTTAAATTTAGTAGACAGCTATAAGTGGAGAGAAGCCCAAATGAGCTGGACGCAGATAATATGTTATAACCAAAAGATTAAAATTATGAGCAGAAAAGAGTTCATTCCACTTGGAAACACACAAATAAGATATTTGGTGAAACTAGTGCAAAACATGGATAACCAGTGATTTGTAACACAGAGATGCCAAAAACAAATGTCAGAATAAGTGGCTAACTCTAAGTGTCAGCTGTCAATAGAATGTGGCAGCAAACAAAGCCAACATGATGTCCTAAGACATTAAAAAAAACCCTATGCCATAGTGCAAAGAGATAGAACTGAACCTAGGTTGCATCTGGAATGCTCCACAACTCCCAGCATCTCACTACTGGAAACACATTTAACAAACTGGATGCAGTTCAGAGAAGGATCACAAAAATATCACATTCATGAGAAAAATTTAAAATAGCTAGATAAAACTTAGCTTCATTAAAACACAGACAATTGAGACAGACAAGCTAACTGAAAAGCATTTAAGGATGGGGTATTTTTTTCTATTATGTGTTGCTATGAACAAGAACAGGAAAGAAAAATTTAAGCTTTTTGGAGAAAAATTATTTAAAGAATAAGAAGTAATTGGTGTATGTAATCCATATGGGGAGAGTGTAGCACGCTTAAAACAACTAAACGATTACCAAATGTAGAAAGCAAATACATAATTACAGAAGGATTAAGTTAACATATTTTTTAATTTTTTTTTTTTTTTTTGTACTTCTGACTTTATGACACTTGTTTCTGGAAAGGACATTTTATCATTATTCAGGAAAGTAAGATCTCTCAGTTGTTCCTTTTATTTTAACCTGGGAATAGCTACATAAACTATTGTTATCTGTTCAGAGAGACATCAGCTTTTCTTTTCTAAGTTTTTACATTGCTGTTTCTCTGGATGAGGCCTGTGTTATGAGCATAGAGTGGGGAATAGGAGAACAAAATCAGTGTTCATGAAAACTGAGCTTGGCTGATGTTCACAGTAAACATGTGCAGCAAACATGTAAAGATCATCTAAAAGCAAACATTTAAGGGTGATAAAAAAAGGGAAATATTTTTTCAAGGTTTACATGACAAAAGCTCTCTACGTTTAAGTCTATAATGTATAGCACATGCTATAGGTCTTTTCCTTCTGGAAACTCTGCAGATCCTGTGGGATGAAAATCAGCCAGAATTATCCTTCTGAGGCATGTCAGTGACTTTTGGCACTGTGGTCCATGATAACCTTTCTTTGTGCTGCTCTTGTTTGTAAGTTGCTGTCTGACTTGGAGACTGAGAAAATGAATTCTCAAGAAGTGTGTGTGTGAAATACTGTGATATCCAGTGTCACTCTTGGAATAATATGTATCTTTTCTAATTTACTTATTGCTTTCCTCCTGTTTTGAGGGTGTCTTCTGGTTTACAGATTAATTATGATTCAGTTTGAGACAAACAAGGATGTTGAGCTAGTCAGAAATGGTAGGGTGTTTGAGACAGTATTACAAAGGCACCCAATCTATTGTCTCAATAAAGTAACAAAAAGATTAATTAGCATTTACATCTACCTGCTACAGCTGCTGTGTAAATATGAGTTATCTTTAACATAAATTGATGACATCTTGTCGTGGTTCAAGCCCAGCCGG
>NW_009917462.1:1961-8333 GCF_000696875.1 Nestor notabilis | reverse complement strand
GTGTTCCTTTGTGTGGACTTTGCCGGCTTGCTTCTTACCAGCACTCGGGGAGAGGGGGAAAACCGAAAAACTACCTTCAGTAGCCAGTCCTAGAGTGCAGGAGGGGAGGATACAGTTCCCTTGCAAATTCCGTTGTATTTAGAATTTGTTTGCTTGGAAATCCCTTTGTATTTAGAATGAGCTGTTTGGACTTTGTCTTAGAGGTATACCTCTAAGCGAGAAAGCAACAGTGACCCGAGTAGCCTATGGGATCTGTAAGGGGGGGCTTATCAGGCAAAATACGCATGGCTTGGCAAAGACATAACATGGTAATGGAAGAAAGAAACGTTTTTTAAGGCTCTTGGGGAGGAAAAAAGGGAACTATTTTTTAGGGTAGGAAAGGAATACACTTGAGGCTGGCAAAATCAGTTTTTCATCGTTTAATTACATGGGTGAAAATGAGAAAAACTCTGAGAAAACGAGAACAATAAGGTTTTGAAACGGCCTTTCTTTGGACAGATTCCACAGCCCCGTAAGCTAACTCTGGAAGATCTGTAAAACCATCTCTTAATAGATTCTTTGTCTGAAAAATCTATTCCTGAGCAGTATTTACAAACTGTTGTCAATCTGGATTTCCCGTTCTGAAATTAACAATGCTTCCTGTGAGGATTTCAGTTGCCTGTCTTTATTTCAGTATTAGATGTCTTCATGCAGTGCGTGCTTATGCATTTAAGACCACATATGTCAGATGCATGTGGGCAGATGAATGTGAGGACAAATTAATTGAGAGTATGAGAAAAGGAAGATTTTCCTCTGTGCTTCATACTCAGTCGGATTATTGCCAGTTTTGTTGCAGCATGGTTGTTAGTGAGATGTAAAGCACAGCTATAACAGAATAAGTGAAAACAGGTATGTGAACCTGTGCATGTTTTTCATCTCTTCCTGCAGGATGAAGAAACACGTAAAGATTATGACTACATGTTGGATCATCCTGAAGAGTATTACAGGCATTATTATCACTACTACAGCAGGAGATTGGCACCTAAAGTGGATGTCAGAATAGTGATTCTAGTTACAGTGTGTGCCATCTCTGTGTTTCAGGTAAAATTTCATGTTTACGTGACACTCAGTGAGTTTCTGAACGGGAAGAGAAGTACCTGCAGCTCTTGTAATGCGCCAGGTATTAAACAGTGTGCCTGTTCCTATCTGCTGTGGTAAACTTCTGTGTGGTGTGCCTAACAAATCTGAAGTCATATGTACTCTGCAAGTTTTTGACTCTCCTTGGTATCTTGGACGAAGTTAAAGATTAGTTTAATCTAATGATAGGGTATTTCACAGAGACAAATGCAGCCTTTCTGAAGAAGTTACGTAGTTCTCCATGGCAGGCTTGGAACAGCCTGTTCCTAAGCACCGTCAGGAATAGTGCTCCAAGTGTGTGTCAGTCTGTCAAGCTGCACATGTAACTTTTTATTTTTTTAAACACCCTAATTGGAAACTGTCCTGGGTTCAGCTACAGCAGTCATTTTTTCTCCTTCTTAGTAGCTGGTGCAGTGATGTGTTTTTGACTTTCAGTCTGGGAACAACGCTGATAACACCGATGTTTTTAGTTGTTGCTCAGTAATGTTTACTCTGACCAAGGACTTTCTCAGTCGCATGCTTTGCCAGAGAGGAGGCGAAGCCAGGAGGAAGCAGAGGCAGGACACCCGACCCAAACTGGCCAAAGGGGTATTCCATACCACAGCACGTCATGCCCAGTATATAAACTGGGGGGAGTTACCCGGAAGGCCCAGATCGCTGCTCGGGTCGGGCTGGGTATCGGTCGGCGGGTGGTGAGCGGTTGTGTCCTTTTCCCTTGTTATTCCTCTTATCATTATTACTGGTAGCAGTAGTGGTTTGTATTATACCTTAGTTACTGGAGAGCTGTTATCTCAACTCGTGGGAGTTACATTCCTTCGATTCTCCTCCCCATCCCTCCGGGAGCGGGGGGAGGAAGGAAAAGGGGGGGAGTGAGCGAGCGGCTGCGTGGTTCCAAGTTGCCGGCTGGGCTTGAACCACGACAGAAACTAAATTCAAGAATCAATTCAGATCATAGGCCTGAATATCAGGAGCTTAATAATGTGTGAATCTTACACTGCCATGTGTTTTAAACACCGCTATGAAGTCAGGAGGGAAGTGAATTCAGTTCGGCAAAGTTTGCTCTGAAGATGGTAGATCCAAGGTCAGTGAAACAGCCTTTGTTTTTGTCCTGGTTTTGGCTATTCTTATCTCAACCCACCTTTTTAACCTGTTTTGTCTATTAGACCTTTTCCACCCCACCCCACCCCGATTCTCCCCCTCCCACTGTGGGGAGGCTTGCAGCTGTGTGGTACCTGGCTGCTAGGTGGGGTTCAACCCAGTGGAAGATGTCTACTCCTAGATGAGAAAACTTGTGCTTTTCCTGATAAATATTTAAGTGGAAGAAAATGCCTAACTATATTCTTTAGCATCTATTAGGTTACTGGTTCAAAATGTCATTAAAAATACCCAGAAAGTTTAAGAGATGAAGATACAGCTTATTCTGTGATGCAGATAGCTCACTTTTTAGTGGGATATTGGAAGTTAAAAATACATAAATCAGAATTTGAGAGCTTGGAATAACAAATTCCAGTGGCATATGCAGCCAAATACTTAATTTTTCTCCAGACTTACTTCCAGTGGCAGAGTTTCACTTCACCTTTTATTTCTTATTTTGCCTGTAAGTAGAGACATTTTACTACAGTCCAGCTGCAGATGATTGCAAATTCAGTGTAAATGGCTGTGTAAACTGTTTTACCTCTCTCTTGCTTTCTGTTGTTTCTGCTTCTTGGCCTTGGTTAAGGTTGTATAATGTCTGTATGTGTCTGCCCCTTGTCTTGGTGAATGGTGTGAAATGCTGCCCTTTTAAACATGTTGCCCCAGTAAGACATGTTCACCCCAGGCACTATATTTCTGGTTTGTTGGTTGGGTTGGGTTGGTTGGTTGGTTGGTTTCCTGCATTGAAATTCAGAGGGTAGCTGAAGATCAGAGAGGGATGTTAAATCTTGTAAAGTGAATCCTGTCAGACTAATGGGATTGTCACATACTTAATCCATGCTTAATTAACTGTTTTAAACGAGTAGCAATTTTGTAATGAAATGTTCGTACACCACCGACTTTATTTATAAATCTAAGGGGGCTTCTGAGAATGGCTGGCACAGCCTACCATTACCCTTCAGGAGATTGCCGTATCCTTGTGAACAAAGGCAATCTGAACAGTCTCTTCTGTTCTTTCTCATCACCGTGTGTTGTTGTGACATGTACATCTATACATCTATTTTCCAGGTGGCTTACTAAGTTTGGAGGAATAATTACAGCTTCTGTAACACTGCAGAAGCACTGTTACATTCAGGTTTTACTCTTGCTGCAATGTAATTGTGGTCAAAGGTCTACAGCTTTTTTCCCGTGCCACCCCCACCCCTCCGGTAAAACTCCGGATAGGAATGTGTCTGTATGAAACATGATCTTACTTTCACTGTTCTTTCACTGTTCTTCAATTACAGTTCTTCAGCTGGTGGAGTAGTTACAATGAAGCTATCAACTATCTAGCTACAGTGCCAAAATACCGTATACAAGCTACTGAGATTGCCAGGCAACAAGGTTTACTCAACAAGACTAAGGAAAAAGGCAAGAACAGGCGGTCTAAAGAAGAAATCCGTGAAGAGGAGGAAGAAATCATCAAAGACATTATTAAAAATAAAATAGATATAAAAGGTGGTTATCAGAAGCCCAAGATATATGATATCCTTCTATTTCAGATCCTTCTCGCTCCTTTTTACTTGGGCAAATACATAGTTTGGAACTGTTGGTGGATTTATTGTTTCACTATTAAAGGGCAAGAGTACGGTGTGGAAGAGAAGCTGTATATCATAAGAAGGTACATGAAAATGTCTCAGTCTCAGTTTGACAGCCTAGAAGATCATCAAAAAGAGACCTTCCTTGAACGGCAACTGTGGATACGAGAAAACTATGAGGTGGGTAGCTCTGGTGGAAAAGCCAGTGTTAGTTATCCAGCGCTGCCACAGAAAGAACAGCTGGTTTTGTGAAGATGTTTTTTCTGAACCAGCCACCTGCTGGCTGTTGTATGATTGGAAATGGAGAATAATCATGCTTTATTCTCTTTTTTCTCATGCTACCTGTGCTCCTATGTACCATTACTATATCCTTGAAACTTCGTTGCGTGTTTTCTAGGCTGAAAAATATGCTTAGGTATTTCTCCCCAAAAGCTTCTCGGTTCTTTGATCATTGGAGATGCCTATCTGCAAATTGTTCAGTTTTCCATTCTCCTTTTAGAATGGAAAAGACTTAAGAATTCAATACATGGTACATCATGGAGCTCCACAGTACTTTTCCTTCCCCTCTGTTACTTACCTAATAGTTCTTAAAACCTCTGTGATCACTGAACATTGAGCTGGTATATTTATAAATTCATCTATATTTTTTAAATCTTGTTCATGCATAGCAGAGCATGAAATTTAATTCCTTTCCAGGAAGAAGTCAGATGACACCGAGATGACATAAACCTGTATGGTGTTGAGATTTACGCTGGCTATATCTACATAAACTGCCTTCCAGAATAACAACAGATGCTGTTGCTTTTTTTTAAATAATTGGCTTTTCTGGTAATTGTAAATTTCATTAAAATGAGACAATTTCTTGACAGAATGTAATTACTTAATCATTTGATGCTGCCAGTACTTAATGCAGAAATACTAACTTTGTTGGGAAACTCAACTAAGAATAAAGTTCCATAGCAGTATTCTATCCAGACTCCGGTAGGCTGAAGGTACTCCTGCACTCTGTGTTGGCCGAGGTCTGCTTCTGTGTTGCAATTCAGTCTCCTGTAAAAACAATAAGCTGGCGAATGGTTGAACTACAAACACTTACACTCACCCCTTGAGGTTCACTTAAGCTGTTTCTTCTGCCTTACTAAAACCTTTTGTCTGTCTCTCAGGTCTACAAACAAGAACAAGAGGAGGAGCTAAAGAAGAAGATGGCCATGGATCCCCGATGGAAGAGGTATCGGCGGTGGATGAAAAATGAAGGACCCGGAAGACTGACTTTTATTGATGATTGAAAGTTGCTGAACAAAACGTGTGCTAGTGTTGAAAGTGATGTGCAAAACTTTTCACTACATCTTTCAGAGTTTTGACTGCTGTGGCTCAGCAGTAATCTAAAAACTCAGGAATTGTTAAATCAGGCCGAAACATAATAGAGGTTTATGATTTTTTATAAATCAGACTGATTAAACAAGCTCAGCTCAATGTATATATGCCATTTACTTGGGGATCTCCGTGTGGAATTGATTATTCCAAACAATGTGTTTTCTGTATATATTTCATACTCATGACCGGTCTTTCTGAGAATGTTTCTAGATCAGTCCTTGCAAATCCTGTTCTTTAAACTGAAGGGTTCCTGCAAATGGACGCTGGAAATGCTTAGAAAGGATTCTGAAGCAAGGGCCATTTTCTGTTTTTCTCTCTCTTTCTCCCTACTCTTAAAGCTAATTTCTAAGGTGCCAAATTGGTTTTTGATGTAGACAATATGGGGATTATACCAGACTACTTCTTCTGCTATTCCTGTTCCAGTTGGAAAGGAATTTTATTTTTTGTGGGAATAAATGATGCATGATTGATCATGATCGTGATGCAGACAAGCCTTAATTCTTTGTTCTACAGAGTGATTCATGAAATAGTATGCATAGATCTTTTGCGCTTGGTTTTTCATCTTCTCGTTTGATTGTACCTGCTTGTTCAGAACACGTATACCAGTGAGTATTAGTCTACTAAATGTGACGTTTCTTTCACCAAAGTATTGGTAAAAGGGAAAATGACCCTTTTGTTTAAAAGGGCAATTTTGATGCCTTATGTAAATAAAAGTTTATATAATATACATACTGAATTTGTTTTAAAATCTAAAGTATTCTTTATTCTGGTCAGAACTCAGAGTACTTAGAATAAATAATGCACAACAGCATGCTGTTGTTTTCCTCTGTAACTTAGCCCAGATCTTGAGTTTTCATGATTAGCTTGTAAACCAGATTCTGTTCCCATATTACTGTTCAGGAATTGTACAGGGGAAAGGGCAGACGGGTGCTATAACCATACTGGGCTTTTCCTGTTGTTTATCACACCTGTAAAAGCAAGTTCCTCAGAAGTGTTTCTACTGAAGATGGTGCTAAGTTAGCTGGCTTTTGTGGAGATCAGTCCTGGGAGAGCAGCTCTTGAACTTGCTACTCCTGCCAAAGCCTGTAATAGCTAAAAGTTTTCAAATCCTTACTGATTAATTCTTGAAGCAAGTTGTTTCTGGTTCTGCAAAGGTGACTTTTTTTCATTCTTT
>NW_009917462.1:0-1930 GCF_000696875.1 Nestor notabilis | reverse complement strand
AAAGAGTTTCTGTCTTCTGTGCCTCTTTTGCTAGTTAAGCTTTCGTTAGTTCTTGGAACGTCATCTCAGTTTTCTGTTTAAAATACTCAAAAGCAGGTTGGAAGTATTATGCTAAATGGCTACCTTGCGTGTGCATTAGTAAAATTGAAGAGGAAGTGATAGATTTGTCCTTCAGATTTGCTGCATATAGTGTAGCTGTAAACGTTACTCACTTTGTATTTAATTGTCAAATCCAAAACTTGTTAAAGAAGGTATCTAGAATAAGCTGTGCTTGCTTTCATGAAGTAACCATAGGGACACTGCAAAGATGCTTGTGGAGTGACAGACCTTCACAGCTTCATTCCCCAAACCAGAGTCAGTCTGCTGCAAGAGTGGAAGGGGGAAGAATAAGTTGCTGTGATAGAAACAAAGGGAATAAAGGGAAGCACAAGTAAAATGGCGTTGATTATTAGGTAAGACAGTTATATCTGGAAAAAAAACAGGCAAGTCATGCAGGAGGATCTAAACCTGTGGCCACAGTTTCACAGGCTCTGCTGCTCTTGCCTTTGTGCCTCATTTTGCTCCATCCCTTCCCTTCTAAGCCAAGTGTTTGGGTTATAGAGATAAGCAGTTAAAGCAGAAATCTGTTTTCCCTTCTTGCTGACATTGTAATCAAGATTAATTATCCTGACCTGACACCACAGCGGGAAATGGGTTGGAGGGGCTGAACAACGTGCTGGAAATTAGCCATTCTGCAGGCTCAGCTTGGAGTTCCCTCTTTCCTTGATGTATAGCCCTTTGAAAATAACCAGATGTAGGCATAAATCCATGGGTTGCAGCAAAAACTTGCTGGGCAGTGACACTGCAATCACATCTCCATGATGAATGACAGAGAAAAACTTGTGTCTTTACAAAGCTGTCAGCGTTGAGTGACACTCATTAGCTGAGGCCAGTGAGCATTTCTAGCCTAAGACCTCACTGTAGTTTTAAATTATGCCTGTCTTCTGGGCATACGTTTTCAGGCCCTATTTTATGCTGGAATCAAGTTGACAAAGCAATTACATGCACATGGAAAAAAAACCAACAAATGATTGCGACTGCTAAGGAGTACTATACCTAGTAAAGCCAGGGTAGATTGAGATGACTTCAGAGGGAAGTCTTTGCATGAGCAAGTATTGCTGGCACTGGGTAGCAGTGAGATCTTTGCATGGAAGAGAGTGGCAATGTCATAGGACCTTGGAGAAGAACTACCTTACTTCCTACCTACTGTTTTCAAAGAGCTGTGTCTTGTGCACCATGTATGTACTTCCAAATACATAGTATATGTAAGGTGAAATGGACATGTCACTCAGTATGCAAAAGGTATTCAGAGCCAAGGCCTTTCACTGAGGCTTTGCATGAGGCTCAAGCATGTCCATGGCTGGTCATCCCTATGTTCAGAGCAATCATTTGAGGCTATGAGCTTCATCACATCAACTTTTTTAACAGGCCAGCAAGTTCTGATGGCTGGCAAACCCCTTCCAAAAAGCGAAGGGACTCACTGATGGCCACTAGTGAAAGGGTGATGAACAGTGCAGGTGGAGGATACAGCAACACTGGCAGCAGTTTGAGCCTAGCAGCTACCTGTGTGCAGAGTGGGCTTTTCTTTGCAGAGTTAAATCATTGCAGAATATTTAGAACTCCCTTTCCTCGCCTTTTTTTGAATATTTAGAACTCCCTTTCCCCGCCCCCCTTTTCCCCCCCCCCCCCCCGCTTTTTCCTCTCTTTTTGCCCCTTCCCCATCTTTTTTGCTCTTTTCTCCGTTTCTTCCCTTCCTTTTTGCTTTTTTCTCCCTTTTCCCTGCTTTTTTGCCCCTTTCCCCCCTTTTTTGCCTTTTTTTCTCACCTTTCTCCTCCTTCCTTCCTCTTTTTCTCTTTCCCCCTTCCCCCTTTTTTGGTCTTCACCCCCTTTC
>NW_009917461.1:0-2585 GCF_000696875.1 Nestor notabilis | reverse complement strand
GGGGAGAACCGCACACACCTCTGGGTTCTTTGTTATTGCCCACTTTATACGAATAAAGAGGAGGGGGAGCGATGCATTGTGCTGAGCGCACGCTGGATGTCTTGAGCGTTCGCCCTTTGGCGTGAGAGAGCGAGCTGAACTGCTTGGAAAAACGGAAAGAAAGAAACTAAAACAAAAAACCCACCCAAGCCCTTGCAAGGTTCGCGTTTGGGGGGAGGAATTCTGTCCCGGTTTCTTCAGCGGTGAGAGGAGGCGACTATGAGAGGAGGAGGAGGCGGATGGAGCTGGGAGCTGGACTGAGATCCCGGTTACGTGGAGAAGAGCCAGACTCACACTTGAAAGCTGTCTTGGAAATACGGTGGGGGGAAGATAATAATAAACTGAAACGGATTTGCACGTACGGTTGAGGTGGCGGCAGCGCTTTTCTCGGTCACCTTATGTCATATGTAGAAAGGAAAAAAATAAGGCCGAAACTTCAAGAACACTGAAAACTTCTTTGGAAACAGAGACCGAATGAGAGCAGTTTCTGTCGTGATGTGGTACAGGGGAAACTGAGGGCGACGGCTTTTGCAAAAAAAAAAAAATACAAAAAAAACCCAAACACGAAAATACTTAAAAAAAAAAAAAAACAAACAAAAAAAAGTAGTTTTTTTCTTCTTACTCAGAATCGTGATGGTGTTGGATTATTTCACTGGTGGGGTTTAATATAGCATGTTATCATGTCTATCTTTTTAAGGTTTCTGTAAGACTGTTGAACAGTTTAAAAAACCCTAGTGTTAGGATAATATAAAAGCAGATAGATGGCGCTATGTTTGATTCCTACAAAAATATCACCAGCTTTTTTTCATTCTTAACTCTTTAAAGGATTCAAACGCAACTCAAATCTGTGCTGGACTTTTTTTAAAAAGAAAAGAAAATTCAGGACCAAATTTTTTTCTCAGAGTATGTACGTGTTTGTTCCTTATAACTGTAAATGAAAAGACTGATTTTTCTCACCGATGCTCCATCCTCGTGTTGTTTTTCGGTTTTGTTTTTATTTTTCCTTGTAAATGTAATCGGATGCCATTTTATAAGTGGACGTATTTATACTGGCCAAACATTTTTGACTTGTATTTCTTTGTCCTTTTTTGGTAGTTCTCGTTGTTACCCGCACCATTTTTATGTCTCCTTCACTGAAGGGCTAGAGTTTTAACTTTTAATTTTTTATATTTAAATGTAGACTTTTGACACTTTTAAGAAAAAAAAAAAAAACAAAAAGAGAAGAGAGATGAAAACGTTTGATTATTTTCTCAGTGTATTTTTGTAAAAAATATATAAAGGGGGTGTAAATCGGTGTAAATCGCTGTTTGGATTTCCTGATTTTAACAACAGGGCCGCTGGTTAGTATCTCACCCGCGTGTGCGCGCTCACGCTCACTCACACTCTCACGCACCCACGAGTCAGCCCCTCTTTTGTCCATGTTTACACTCCAATCTGCAGGCATCTTAAAGTGACAGCATCCCTTGCTGCCCGTGCCCGCTCCGCAGTCCCCTGCCTTTATTGAGGGGGTTCGGAGGGGAGTGGGCAGGGGAGGACTGAGGCGGACAAACCGTGTGCCACCGTTTTGGGGAGACACGCCTGTCCCGAAGTGAAGTACAGCAACTGGTGCATTTACAGAGAAGGGATCCTGTACCTTTAACTTGTAAACCACATCTTTTGCACTTTTTTTAGAAGCAAACCCGTGCCGTTTAAACCACTGGATCTATCGAAATGCCGGTTTGAGTTCGCGACACTATGTACTGCGTTTTTCATTCTTGTATTTGACTATTTAATCCTTTCTACTTGTCGCTAAATATAATTGTTTTAGTCTCTTATGGCATGATGATAGCATATGTATTCAGGTTTATAGCTGTTGTGTTTAAGATGAAGAAAGTGAAAACATCTTTGTACATTTAAGTCTGTATTATAATAAGCAAAAAAGAAGATTGTGTGTTTATGTATGTTAATATAACATGACAGGCACTAGGACGTCTGCCTAATGAGGTGGTTCCGTTAAGGGTTTAACTTTTTTTGTTATTTTTTGTTATTTTTTTGGTCATCCATCCTGTGCAATATGCTGTGTAGATTTTTTTTTTTGTAATCTTATCTTAACGATCACCCTCAACGCAACGTTGGGAAAGAAGAGAGAGAGAAAAGAAAAAAAAAGATCATGCCAGCTAACCATGTCAAGTTCACTGCCTGTCAGATTGTTGATATACCTTCTGTAAATAACTGCTCTTTTGTTTTGGTTTTTTGGTTTTGTTTGGGGTTTGTTTTGGTTTTTTTTGTTTGTTTGGATTTTTTTTTCTTTATTTTGGGGTTTTTTTTTTTTTTTTTTTTGGTTGTTTTTTGGGTTTTTGTTTGGTTTTTTTTTTTTGTTGTTGTTGTTGTTGTTCTTCGGGAAGGAAATAAAATCAGCTGGAACTGAACCCTAACACTCTGGGCTGCTCTTGTCATCATTGCTACGCTCCCTGCCCCCTCCGAACAGCGATGTCTCGTCCTCCCGGCAGCGGAGTGTGCAGCCCGCCGGAGCCCCGGCTCTGCCCTCGGCCTCTGTCCCGGAGCGG
>NW_009917460.1:39688-67885 GCF_000696875.1 Nestor notabilis | reverse complement strand
CCCAGGAGACCCTCCCATGCCGTAGGGCTTTCACCCAGTTCAGCCTGGTGGATGGGCCAGTGCCTGCAATGCCGCGCCCTGGAGTGGGTCATCGCGGCATTGCACTGTTAGCAGAGGAGGGGAGCGTTTGGCAAGAAGGCAGCAGTTCACACAATAGCAGTGAATCCAGGGAACGCTACTAGGCCTGCCACCATGGATGACCCAGCACGTCCAGGGAAGGCTGTTGGCATGGGAGCCCAGCAGGAGTAGGGGCAAGGGGCTCTCTGGAGATAGACACAAACCCACTTTGGGATTCAGGTGTGCTCCTGCTGGTCTCTGGTTATCGACTGCTTTGGACAGGCCATTCCCATCACCTCTGGCCCTTGGAGGGCCACTCACCGTCTTTTCCATTAGTCCGTGGCTTGAATTGCTTGAGCAGGGCAATGCTGGTGCGGTGCCCTGTCCCGAGTGGACCTGCAGATGCTTTCTGCAGATCCTTGAGGGGATAAGTGCAGTTCAGCTGGGTTCAGTGCTGTGGTGGGCTGGCCAAGACCACCTGCAAGAGGTACCACACAGGCACACCATTGGTGAAGTGGGTGCCAGGCTCTGAAATGGCACATTTTGCCTGGCAGAGCTTCCTGTAGAGCGGTGCTGGCAGAGGGTGTCTCGGAGGAGACATGGTCTCAGCTCTGGTCAAGAGGAAGCCACTTGGGTGGCTTGTTCACTCCATGAGCTCTCTCACCTTACTTTTGTGCCAAGTACAACAGAGGCCTGGGTGGCAGCTCCCCCTGCACATTTCAGGAAGGTGTGGTGAGCTGGGAGAGGCCGTTCCCACACTGGGGTACCCTGAGTAGCAGACACCTCTCTCCTGACCAGCTTGCTGCGGCTGACGAGACCTGATGGATGAATGAAGTGGGGTTTGGCACGCTGCCGTCAGGCACCGGCTGCGTTGTGAAACAGTGCGTGATGCAACTGAACTTTACATAACCTGGCACAACACCTATAGCTGGAGTTTAAAGCTGCAGGTCCTGGGTCATTACTGTATGATGAATATACCTCCCTGGTGAATACATGCGTGAGGTCAGCTGGTGTGTGGACAGTAGCACTGCTCTGGGCAACTCCAGCTTTACTCTTGGGTTTAAAATTGCTGCAAAGAAACAAACAATTGTGGCTCGTAAAGGGTGAATAGACCAAGGGCAGAGGGAAGAGTCATGTGTTGCGGACTTCCACTGTGGAAATGTCATCCGTGCAGCTCAGCTCGTGCCCTTCATTCCTACCAGCAGCTCACACAGCCCTAAGCCTCTTTCTACACTCCTGTCCGTCAGCCCTGGGCTGGTCCAGCCCTGGGCCCCAGCTCTGCTGCTGTCCTGCAGTCCCCTGCTGCCTGTGATGGCTGAGTCCTCATTTGTAGCCTTTTTCCTTCAGATACTCTTGAACAGCTTCCTCTTTACATGCAAAATCAGGACTTTGAGCTCTATACTGTATTAGACAGGCTGCCTTGGGCCTTGCAGAGCTTATGCTTAGCCTGGTGCCTTTGGAAAGGTGTCAGTACCCCTTTCCTGAGGCAGGACAGGGATGCTCTGCAAGACAGTAAAATGTAGGATAATTGCCTTAAAGCTGCCCATGGCCTGACTTTCACTGTTGTCCATCCTGAAATTCAGGCCAAACTAATTCCTCATCTTTTCTTTGACATTTATGATATTTAAGCTATAAGAAAACACAGGGGGTTGCTGGCCTGTTGTTTTCCATACAAGCAGTGAGAATTTGCAGCTGTTGTGAGGTTGTGCCCAAGCAAGGCAAGGGGAACAGGGGGAGCATGTCAGGGAGGAAGGACGAGGCCCAGGGGATGCAGGGGGTCCTGCATCATGCCAGTCTAAGTAGCATATCTGCCAACAGCAGTAGATTCCTTGACCGTTTCTGTCTCATTCCGCCCTGCCAGCTTGTGATGAATTCCTGTGCAGGCAAGAGAACGAAACAGAGCCTGGAAAGAACCAAGTCTTCTTTTTCGCATAAGAATCATGCTGGCACAACCCCAAATATCACCTGGTTTCCCTACCCCCTGCAGTGAAGCTAATCCTGGGCATCACCAGCGCTGCCAAGTTTGCATGGAAAATGCCACTAGCAGGAGCCAGGCAGCAACTCCTTCTGAAACCTGACTGGGAGGGGACAAGCTGGTATCCCCTTTCTGATGTGACTCCCAGTTGTGACTCACTGCCATCTCAGTACCTTTCCAACCACTCTGTTGCGCCTCCAACCAGCGCTTGGGTGCCTAGTGAAGCCTCTTCCTTTTCAGCTTTTTATGCCAGGCCCCAGTGATGTAACACTGCAGGTGAATTTCCACAGCTCTGCCAGAATATAGAGCATGGCCAGAAGGTAGATGTGGGAAATGCCTTTTTCCACTCAGGTCCCTGTATTGTACCTGTGTATGGATGGACTATCCCTCCATCCCTTAGATACACAGGCTGCATTTCTCTGCACCCTACTGTGCCCTCCAGAAGAGATGCACTTAAGACATTTTCTTGCTTGCCCATAAGCAGAGATAGCGGCAGGGGTGGTGAATGCAGTGGTGATCTGGGGAGACGGTGGACCCTGGTGTGAGAGGCACCGGAAGATGATGGCAGCAATGGGGGCTGCGGTGGGGTTCCAGTGGTTTTGGCACAAAGGATTTTTAGAGGAGTGGTAGGTGGGGGAAGAACAAAGAAATAAATGTAACAGTTGAAACTGGGAGGCAGTATCCAGAGGAAGGTAGGTGTTGACCCAAAGCTGAGGTGGGTCAGGGCTGGGGCAGGTGCTCATGGAGCAGGGGAGGGGAGGTGGGAGCTAACCTGCGCTGCCCAGGACCCTGAACCAGAAAGCAAAGGCATCACATCGTCCCATATGGAGAGAAGAAAGGAAGTCAAAGGCCTGAAGCTGTGGTCAGAGACATGTACTGGCAGCGGTGTGAGCTATTTGTGTGCTGCGATGAGGCCTCAACACCACTGACCATGTACATACAACAAACCTGGGTGTTCAAACTCCACCCAGTGAGGATTCACCAGCACGAGAGCAGCACCTGACATGGAGATCACCAGGTGCCTCAGGTCAGTTCACAGATACCCTGGGAGGATGTATACTGAAACCAGCTCTTTACCTCCCTAAACTAAACAGTGTCCAGGGAGAAGATAAATTGTTAAGGAGGCAGGCTGAAGTGCTGAAGGAGAACACAACACAATCAGGCCAAGTTGTAGTGGGAGAAGCTGCTGTGTATACTCAGTAAGCGCTCATCCGTAACCGTATGTCTCCTTGTGTTATGTCTAAGAAGGAAAGAAAAACAAGAAATGGTTACCAGAGTGGGATTATAATCCACGAATACAGTGACTGCTAAAAAGCTAAAGAGGAAACCACAGACTAGTGGCTTCTTTTAAGCCAGTGGGTGAAATGCTTGCCAAGATGGTGGAAGTTTTCCTAAATCCTCTCTCCAAAAAGGCACTTGTGATAACAATGCATTTGAGCTCCTGAAAAATGCAATTAAAAAAAAGGAAAATGAAACGATTTCTGAATATGTGTTTGGGGGTGGGGGTGTGTGTGTGTGTGTCTGTGTGTCTGTGTGTTAAGGAAATTAGTAGTGTGCTGCCAGTTTGGAGAGAGTTTAAATGCTGCGTCAAGGGAGCGGTTAGTGTGTGGTATGTAAAATGAAGCAATACAAAAACGGTTATTAACTGAGGCTGATTTGCCCTTAAATTGTGCTCTAGGAACTGCTGTGTCAAAGGATACAGCTAGTCCAGAAGACAGGGAGTTTCAACAGCATGAAACAGCCTGAAACAAAACTTTTATTGTTCCCTCTTTAGGGGACAGTCACCCCTCTGGGGTGAAAGTCTTTCAGGAGAATATCAGAACTGAAAACATTCATGAGAGAAAGCTTTGCTTGAAAGAGAAACATGTTCTTAATTCCACTGTGTTCCTGAGGACCTATCTGCACGGCAACCTGTGTAGGGGCAGAACAGCATGAGCAGGACCTGGGATGCTCTCATGGGTTACCGAAGGAGGATGTGGTGTGAGCGAGGAAGAAAGAGGCAGCTTTCCATTCTGTGGTGGTTCCCCGGTCTCCATGAAAAGAGACGGGTATCCTTTGCCTGGGTTGGACTAAGCAAAACCTATCAGTCACATGGGGGTGTGGGCTAATGGCAAACCCTCCCCCCACTATGAATAGTGCACAAAAGGTTTTACTCCAGTGTAAGAGGCTAGCACTAGGATAGCTTCCACACTCATGTTCTGGTGGAGGGCCATGGACCTGCTCTTGCAAAGCATTTTTACCATTCAAAGCTATGCAGACAACATATGGATTAATGGAAGTGCATCAAGGGATGTCTGCAGAGGTACCAGTCAGGTTATCAAGAATGGCTAGAGAGCAAATGAAGGAAAAGTGAATCTTCCAGAAGCTCAGCCGTGTGCTGTGGGACTTGCAGATGATTTTCATAAGTCACCAGTAATGCTTAAAGCTATTCTCAGGGCACCTCAACTACAAGATATGTCACAATTATCTTCCTTTCTGGGGATAGGCAGTTATTACCAAGGGGTCTTGCCCAATACATCGACACTATTACACTCCCTAAATAGACCAGCGCACAAAGGACAGAAGTAATGTTGATCCACATGATGTACCAAGGTCCAGATGAAGCAAAGAATTTTGGATTATCAGAAAGTGAAACTCTGCTTGTAAAATTAGCTTGCAGCACTTCCCCCTGGGCCTGAAACACCGATGCTGAAAGCCAGCTGTCAGGGTCAGATACTGAAAAGACCTATGCTTGGGGCTCACTGGCATCACTTTGCAGCACTGTGCTCACACCCAGAGAAAAGATCGTCATCCTGGGAGGTCAGCGGTTTAACTGCAGCTTATCTCAAAAGGAGACAATTTACTCTGGTTGCAAATGTCAAATGCTGGCTTCAGTGTTAGGAGTAACAGCCTGGTTAGGGAGAGGGAAGTTTTCCTGGGGTGCCCCCTGCTCTGGTAGTGTGGTAGGAATATGTAGTGACTGGTACCGCAAGCATCTGGCAAGTGACAGGTACCCTGATGCAATATGAAACTGAGAGCAAGCCAGGCCTGACTTAGGCATCTGATGAAAGGAGGAGATGGGCTTAGCACACAGCCTCTTTGAGCCTTCTTGGATGGAAAGAGAGTACTGAAATACATGTCCAGGTTGCCTAACGTGTGGCAGCAGAGCAGTTACTGTAATAAATCTCAGGTCTACTGTACTCCAAGAATTACATGATGGCCTTCTGGGAATAATAACTATGAAAGTCCTGGCTGGAAATTTGGTTCAGTGGCCAGACACTGATACACAAATAGGAGGAATGACAAAACAATGTCAAGGGTATTAATAAAGCCAGTTGGGAAATTTTCCATCAGAATAATTCTCCAATGGAAAATGCCCTTTTCACTAACTCAGCAGTTTCTGTAAGAAAATTGCAGATTTCCATTGGGAAAATCAAACTGAAGTATCCTTGGCTCTTCTGCTGTGAGGAGAAAATAAACTTGCTGAAAGCATTGTAGGCAAACCAGCAGAAGTTTTCTTTCCATGCAGCCCTCTGCCACCAGCCTTCCCCTAGGATCTACGACTCAGAAACACAGCTGAGCAGTCCGAGGCACAAGAAGGCTGGGAGATGGGAAGTCACCCCACAAAGTTTTTGACAGCTCACCTGCACCAGACATCAAATTAGTCCCTACCAGATGTGCAGCCAGGAAGCCAGGAGTTTTCCTGTCAGTTCTTGTGAAGCATGATTTTTGTGGAACCTTAATTAAAACAGCATTCTTAATTTTTTCAGCCTAGAATTTTCCTTAAAAAGAAACTCAGTTGCTATTGTTTTCTTTCTTGCTTGAAGGGATTTCTATTTCCCAGCCAGCTCTGGGTATCAGCGAACACTACACTTGCTTAAATAATCTCCTTTGTACTCTCAGGAATGGCCAGCTGCTCTAGAAAAGCAAACTTAGGCAGAACTGGGCCATTTATGGGACATATGTTTTTGATTGCAGGAAATGCCCCTTGTAAATGGCCTGAAGTGCTGCGTATGAATGCTACTAATTTAACACAGACTGGGAAAGCGTTAAGATTAGTATTTTCCTGGTCAGGAATTCCTACTTGCATTGTAAGTGATGAAAGGTCACTTTTTTGATGTCCAAAAAGTTGTGTGCTTTCATCTAACAAGATAGTCTCAAGCCTGTCACATAAGCTCCTTGCTGTCCTGCCACAAGAGGAGCAGTGGGAAGATTTGTACAAACATCCAATTCAGTGATCCAAACCAGAAGTTTGGATAAAGTTAGCTTACAGTAGAAAGCTGTGAAGTCTCTTTTGGCCTGGGAAGGACATGTTAATACAGATCTCTACTACAGTCATCCACAGTCTTGGAACAGAGATTTTTCTTGCTTGGACTTGCTAACACCTGATTTCCAGGGGGGCGTTTGTTTCAAAGTGATAGGATCAAATGGCCTCACATAGTCATGCATGACTCTGCTGCCTTCAGACTGGAGGAATAAAATCTGTGCAAGAGGTAACTCTGAAAACCTGGGGGTCTCTTAAGCAAATTATGACAGCCTTCTCTGTCTTATCAGGTGGGAATGGCATTGAGAGCCTTGGAATGGAATGGAGTGATTGAATCAAACCCTCTTAGCAATAATATTAACAATGTGTCACCGTTATGTAGAGGTTTGTGATCACGAGCACTGAAGTAGGTCACTAGGCAATTATTCAGTTAGCAAGAGTGGCGACATTAAGCATCTTGGAAAGACCGAGCCCCTTTCTAACATGCCTGCAAGATTTTTACACATCTGATTTAAGGCTTCTAGATTTAGAAACATCGGTTGGAATCTCTTGGTGCTTCAGTTTCCTGGTCAGTAAAATGGTAACGCCTTTGTTGCAAAGATGTAAAGTTTAACTGGTTCTTGTCATGACGGACATTGGAGTTCTCTGGAACTCCTGATGGAGGTGTTATATGATGCTCACATGTAGAAATGATCTAATGACTTGGTGCTGCTCTGCACAGTTTGATGGCAAGGTCAGCTTCTTCAGTGCCATTCCTATGTCTTTGCGGCAGTATTTGTCCTGCTGTAGTTCTTTGTGGGGATCTTTGTTTCAGAACTCCCAGAACCTCTGTCTTTTGTTATCGTTTGGAACCTGTTTCTTTCAGTAGTTGGCCGTGACATGCTGGTAATGAACTCCAAGAAGTGTCCCAGAGGAGCATAAGGGACCTTCCTCAGCTGACTTTCAGTTCTCCCCTCTTCTCCTGCAGAGCTCACAGTCTCAGTCCCCTTCTGCATGAGCTGTGGGATGGCTCTTCTCAGTCAGGGCCAATCAATTGTTCATCCACCTCTCCTTTCCCCTTGTTGAGCTTTCACCTTTTGCAGGTTCCCCACCAGACCCAGCTCTGAAGAGATTAATCACATTTCTAGCAGATAAAGATCAGCAGAGCCATCACAGGGGAGGCTGGGCTTGACTTCCTCATACAGGGTCAGCTAGCATATGATGATGTTCTCACCTCACCCTCCAAAACACACCTCCTTACATCAGCTTGCTAAGAGAGGTGACTGACAGCAGTCCTTTATGTTATAGTCCGCTTCCTAGGAAAAAAATTGTTTTTTTAATGAGAGAAGGGTGTTTTCTTTGGGATGTACATCCCTTTCTGGAGAAGGAACATCACAAAAATGTGCCTTGCTTTTGTTAGCAGAAAGCAGTAGGACTTGTGGTGTTGGATCCTCCATCACAGGCAGTGCCTGAGTAAGTATGGCTGTTTCCCATCATGGTAGAAGGCCCCAGGGTGTCCAAGGAGAGGTCATTTACATGAGCTCAGAGGGCTCCAAGGATGTTTTGTACAAGTACCTGTTATATCCAGTGCAATGCAGCTGTCCTCAGCACCAAATCCTTGGGAATTGACTTGCGTAAATGTAGAGGGATACGCTTGTGTATTTCTGAGTCATGCCCCGTCAATACTTCCCACACAAGTAACCTGTGTGGGATAGATAAACAGGGGAAAAAAAGAAAAGCAGTGAAAAATGCTGTTCTGTGGAAATCTCAGTGACCATGACCTTTAAATGATACAAGTTCAACAACCAGTCTTAGTACAAGATTCATATGAAATGTGTGAATCTCTTGCCCTTCCCCAGGGCCATTGTGCATCTAAGCTAGAAGAGCAAAAGCACTTTGGGGAGCTCTGGTCCTCTTTCTGGGATGTGCTATAGGGTGTCCTTCAGCTACAGAGAAATAAAAACTGCCTTACTTTTTGTCCCTCTTCCCATGAGGGTCTTACATGGGGGCAGCAGCTGATGCATAAGACCTAGGACAGCTGAATAATTCATTGGCAGGAATTGCTGGATTTATGGAGGGGATCAGATGTCAGGATAATGGGGTTCTGGACTGGAGGGATAAAGCTTACAATATTGAGTTTTGGATGTTCCAGTTGGTGGTATTGCCAAAAGAGACATGAAAAGTGATCTCATTTCAGTTTGGTGCAGCGCACTAATAAATCCTGGTTAATACACACAATTCTGCTAAATGAATCCCTGTCTCAGGTTGCCCACATAAACCCACCAGCAAACTTTTTTCCATTTGATTCACTCAGAAAGAATGACGAAAAGAAATTTGAAAAGTTTCTTTTCTGCCCTGCTGCACTAAGGCTAAGACTAGAGGCAAGATGTGGTGGGGGGTTGTGGGGATTTTAGTGGCACACGGAAAACTCCTTCAAGGCCTGCCTGACATGTCAAATGCATGTGTTCTAGCCTTAAGGAAATGCCTGATTTGGGATCAGGGAAGTATTTCCATCCAAATCGGATTGTCAGGAACGATTTTTTTAACCTTCTGTAGTGGTCTTTCAGCCTTTTAACCTTCTTTATGGTCACCTCCTCAGCGTACCAGGAGATGTTCCTGTGAACCGCAAAGGAGAATAATGACATATTTCATAATGTGGGTGATGGAGGGGATGGGGGTGAACGTCCTTGTGATCTCTCTGGATCAGCCTGTAGTTGTAGAGACTGGGACAGATGGCCTTGGTGGTCCTACCCAGTCCGATAGTCCTGTTGGTGACAAATACCTGCCTGTCTCTTCCCTGGCTAATGTTTAAAGGATGTCTTCTGCTTTGCTTTCAAAGTTATCTGCATCGTGTGCAAATTTGGTGTCCCTGCCACTGATTCAGTATAGAGCAGCATCCCATTGCCCTCCAGAAGCAACACTTCTGGGCTTTACACCCTGGGTCTCATCTGCTATGGGACATCCCACCCCTGGGGCTGTGGCAGGGCAAGGGAAGTGATTAGTTCCTGCATCCTGGGAGGGGACTCTGCATGTGTCAGTCACCACTAACCCTGCAGCAGTACAGCCAGCATGACACTGCACTTGGCAAGGTGAAGGGTTTTCCTCCTGGGAAATGTTTCAGAAAGCAGCAGTGTCTGTCATGGCATGCAGAGCTCCTCCCTGACCTCACGCTAAACCAGCCCATTGTGCGGGTGCCTATGAATCACCCTGAGCACATTCAGGAACACAGAGATGTTGTGTCATGGGAATCGGGGGTGCAAGGAAGAAACCAGGGGATTTTCAGGGACTGGCTGTGCAAGTGGTCAGGGGCAAGGTGGCTACTTATTATGTGGAGGCCTTCCCTGCACAGAGGGCTGTATCAGTGCGCAGACCTGCTGCATGGGGTATGCACTGAGGATTTCAGCAGCAATCCTCACCACAGGCCAGCATGCTGCAGCATTCTCCTCTGCTTCCTCTGGAGGAAGTGGAAGGGTGGTTGGCAGGATCCACACAGCTGTCTCGTGCCTCCTCCAGCACTCCCATTGCTAGCATTGCGCTATCCCTTCAGGAAGGCTCCTTATAGCTAAAACCACACAGTGACCTCTAAGCCTGTGCACTAGCTGGAGCTTTTTGTGATGCGAGGCTGCTCCTGGGAGCCTTCACTTGGAGGGCCTCCATGCTCCCTTGTTTTCTGTTTCAGAGAAAACCTTGATTTTTTTTTCAGCAACAGCATATGGCTGGGATGGCTGCTGGCATGAATAAGGAAATACTATCTCTTTCTCTGTGAGGTTCTAGATCTTGCCCCTGCTTACAGCAAGCTTTATGGACAGGGCTAATTTATTTTCTAATGCAATGTAGACTAGAGGAAACCTGCAAAAGTCCTCGCTGCTGTCTGCTCCCATGTATGTTTATATAGCAGTTACTTCAAGACTAGCTCTTGGTAACTGTGTTAGGTGTAAACACAACTTATGTATGGTTTGCCCGCTTCTTAGTTCGTGCCAGCCAGATCTGAACTAGGAAGAAAGCAGAATTTTTCAATGGTGAAGGCAGCTCTTCACTGGAGTACTTTTGTGGGCGATGTTTCTTCTTGTTTCTTGGTGGCTTTGGATGACCTTCCAGAAGGTAGGCCTTGGTAGATGCAAATAGTTAGGATAAGTGAGGGAAGAACTAAGACTCACTTTCACAGCTTGCTTTATGTATGAAGTGCCAATCTGTTTTGGCCCAAACATCTGAGTCTGGGCTTTGGTCCCCATCTAAACACAATGGCAAATGGTACTTTGGAGAGAGCTAAGCTTTCCTCGGTGTGAGAATGAGTGACCATGTAGCAGATTCTCTCTGACAGAAATGCTCCTGCCAAGGCTAAGCACTGATATTGGGTTCTGTAGGGATATGGCCAGCCTGTGGTTCAGCTGAGCTTCAGTTTGCTGTGTAAGTAGAAGCCAAGGTCCACTGCGTCTGCCTGTACAAGTAACCCCACTAAGCAGGCTGCTACCATATCCTCCCAGGCTCTTCCTTAAGTCTCTTTTGGATCCTAGTCTGTAAGTATGAGGATATGTGGCTCTCTGTGCAGGGATTCCCGTGCAATACCAGCTCCGACAGCTGGGCAACAGCTGGTTGCAGTTGATTGCCAGCATTAATAAAGGAGGCTATGTGATGGATTCCCTTATGTAGGGGTCACTAAACAAACAGAGCTTGAGGAAACCCTGCCTTCGCCAGGAGCAAATGCAGCACAAAACCTCTTCTTGTTCTGACAGACCAGCAGCGGGTCCTTCTCCGCTGTGATTTCCAGCTAATCCCAAGTGCAACAGCTTCAGAAACTGATCTGGTGAGAGCAGCTCCTCCGTGCATCCCTGACCAGCCTGCTAGTTCCAAGGGAAACATGGATGTTGAGCAAGGTGGTTCCTTGGGGGCCTCCTAAATGATTTTGCAGTGCCTTTTGGGAGAACCTGGGGCAGACTGTGGCAAAGCTCCCATTCTTCATGTACTTGTAGGCAGAGATATGTGGATGTAAGGGGTGGGAAAGCTTGCCCAGGTCTCTCCGGATGGTCCCAGGGGTATTATGTTTTAAAATGGCCGTGGGAGAGGGAACAGGCCAGTTTCCAATTTTCTGCACCCGTGGGCAGTGTAGCCCTTATACTGGCCCCTGACAGGCCCCTGTGCTCATGAGGACAGTGCTTCCCTCTTCCTGGAACCAGAGTGATACTTGAACAGGCAGGACCTCTGTGGGGTCTGAAGGAGAGCCTCCCAAAATCCACCAGATACCCTGTCTTGAAAGCCAGGCCCTTCTTGGCAGCCATCAAGCTGCCTCCACGCAGGCCACTTTGCTGCAGAGGCTTGTGGGCAAACCTAAAGGTACTGAGTGCCAGCAAGGGGGGGATCCTTCACAGTCTCCCTTTCAAGCCCCTGTCTCTCCTGTCCCTCCCCAGCCTGGCTATGTGCTGCAGCCTGCCCACCCCTCACCAGCGCTGTGGAGGCCGCAGGACAGAGCTGTGCAGGAGGGTAAGAGGCAGATGGGAGCTGGCGGCCGTCCCCTCCTGCTGCTGGAGTGAGGGAGGGCAAGTCACTGACCTCGCAGCAGGAGTGACACAGGAAACCCATAATTGCATGCTTGTGACAGCAACACTGGATCATTTTAATCATGCTGCTCATGTCATGTCAGAGATGTTGCCCCTTGGGATTAAGGAAAACAAACAAGCTAAAGCGACACTGCCAGCAGTGATGGCTCTGTCCAGTGATTGCTGGCACCTCCTGGTGCACTAGCCCTCCCAGCCCTGTGCTATCCTAGCTGTGGGGAAAGTGTGATGGGGACAGAAGGCTCAGTGAACGAACTCATCCCAGGAGACCCTGATGGAGTCCTCTCCCTTTCTCAGTGGCTCTCAAAACACATGTCAGTAGCGGCTGACACCTTCACCACCCCCTGGAAGCCATCCCACTGTGTTTTACAGCAGTGAGCTGAGGCACAAAGGAGATTTACACAAAGCCATGCAGGGAGTCAGTGGGAAATGTGGGCTTCAGGTGCAGCAATGCTGCTTCCAGACCCTGGTGTCCCAACCCTTGTTCTACTGTTCCTGTGCCGCTCCTCAGCCCTTCTCCTCCACTTTGGAGGTGAGCCCTGGTGCCCTGCCCTGCAGTAACCCTCTCCACTATGCTGGCTATGTATTTTTCTGGTGACCACAAAACATCTTCACTTTTGCAGTATGAACTTTACTTGAGCTGTTTCCCATCCTTGTGTCCCTAATGAAGTGACTCCACCTCTGTTCCCATCCCCACCTATTGGAAAAAAGTCTAGACATCCTTTTCAAAGGCAAACTTTACATCACACTGACCCATCCTGCAGAGCAAATAGGTTAGTAATGCTGAGCTCAAACCACCCTTCTGCTTCCCTGAGCTGAGCCAGAGTAATTTTTCTCCTTTTCTGAAACTTTCCCCGTTTTCATGATTCAAAAATGCGGACCAGCTCTTTTGTCCATTGGAAAAATAAAAAACAGCCCGTGCCCAGGTTTCCTTTTCCTTTTCCATTTTTAAAGCTTAGTCCTTTTGTTAAGATTTGCAGCCTCTTCAGCATTTCTTCTCCCCTCACACACTCTCCCCTTTTTGGTGGGAAATTTTCCTTCCTCTGAGTCCTTGTGGTGGTGTTACTCCAGCACCTTTTCCTTCTTCCTGGGACCTGAGGAGATGCATGAGCTCCATGGTATGGGTGTGCTGTGGAAGGACCCAGTATATTTCCCAAAAAGAGGCAGCCCAGTTAAAAATGAGAATAGCTCAGCTCCGGGCAATGCAGGGTTTGTGGGGATGGCTGCCTCGGCATATGCAGTTAGGGAAGGCAGGGTTTGGGCTAATCCAACTTTCCCATCTCCTGGATACAGGGTTCTGCCTGGGACAGCCCTGATGGCAGAGCCCAGAAGTGGAGGAGCTGCTGTGCCTTGCTGAGCTTTGCCACATGGTGTAGTAGGCAAACCCATCCCATGTCGTTGGGAGAGGACCTCTATGCCCCCACTAGCCAGAGTCCAGGGAATACCATTGACACTGGACAGAACTTCCCTCTTGCAGACTGCTGGGCCAGCACAGGAAGCAGTTTTGGAACATGGGGATAAGCAGGTCTCTGATGAATCCCCAGAGAGTGAGGGGAGCGAGCCCCAGAGCGGGGGCTCAAGGCTTCAGCCAGTCCCTAATCCAGTGTACAGCTGAGAGGATCAAGAGATAGAAAGGTTGCTCACTGTAAATCCTTTTGAAGCTGGTTCCAACTCTTTTGCGGGGAACTCACTGGCCTGCATGCCAGAGGGAATGCTAAGCTGGGGAGCCACGAGGAGAAGGGACATGCCCCCCCAGAGGGGCCTTGGGCTCAGAAAAACAGCCCGCTTGTCCCAGGGGCCGCTGCTGCTTAAGTGCCTTGGAAGGAGCAGCAAATGATGCTGCCAGAGGGGGCTGAAAGCATCAAGCTTGGCGAAGACCCTCTGCCAGAGCCCCCCAACCCCACTGGGAGGGGCAGGAGGGTCCCTGAGTGCCTCTCACCAGGACAGCCCAGCCAAGGAGGCAGCTGGTGTGGGGTGGGCATGGCTCCAGCCCCGACCCTCTGCGGCTGTGGGTCGCAGGATGCTTGCTGCTGGCTCTGCCGTTATACAAACATGCTTTGCTTCCCTTGACTTTTCTCTTAATGAATTCCTCTTCTCCCGGCTGTTGTTTTTGGCCTCAGGCTGACTCTGTGGTTTTCCTTCTCCAGCACGTGATACAAACATTGCTCTCCGATAGCTTCCTCCAGGTGATGGACACCTGTAACTGGCCCCGTGTCCCTGGACGGGTTGGGGTTGGTGGTGCCAGGTCATAGAGCCAGCATCACCCTGCAGACTTGCTTGGGTGCTTCCTAGCTCTCTGTGGAGCATGACAGGCCAATGCATGGCAGTAGGAAAGGGGCTCTGTATAAAGGAGAACACAGTCTCTGAAGTGAGAGGGACATGGGGATGTAGGAGAGGGAAGTAAGACGGTGGCACTGGGCTAGCTGTGGGGCTGGACCCTCCCTGGGCAGCACGGGCCAGGGATCTGCACTTTCCAGCAAGGGAGGGTGACCAGAGAGCAGCCCTTAAAATCCCACACTGCCAGCCTGAAGTTCACAACAAATTGACAGAGTAAGTAAAAATACCAGTAAAGCAAAGCATCTGTATTTAATGGCCCTTCCCCTCCTCCCCCACTTCCAACTGCTTACCCTTAAAATTCCTCTCGGGACACAACTGTAAGCTTTTCTCTGAAACCACCAAGACTAGAAACTGCCTTTCTTTTTCTAAACAAGCCCTGAAAAATTTCTTGCCTCAGTGACAGCAGGGGCTGTAAGGAAAACCAATGCTATTGCGAACCCCATCCTAATTTAGGTGCCTCTGCCCTCTGCCCGCGCTCTTCTCTCCCTGCTGCTTGGGTTAGGCCCCTTTTCAGATCTGTCCTCCCCAGACGGAATCTGTCCCTGCTCCCGAGGCCAGTGCTCCCAAATCATGGCCCAGCACTGTCCGGCTGTTGACCCCCACTAGTGCTGCCCACAGCATCCAGCCTTGCTGGCCCCTCTCTCCAGCTTGTCGTTTTTACCCTCCCTCCTTCTTTCCATGAAAATGAACCCACTCCCTCATCAATCGGTGCTGTGTTCTCCGACAGCTCAGCCCCCTTTCTCCTTCTTCCACAGTGTTTCCCGCAAACAAGGGTTTTGTGCAGTCTCAGAGCAGGCGTTGCAGAAGTCCCTTTGCATGTTTGCAGTGCTGATGGCCACTGAAATGCCACCATATAGAAGGGACTCCCCTAGGGATGGGACAAAGCAGGCATAAGGTATAGCATCTATTTCTGGAGGCACAGAGTAATTTTCCTGCTGGGGTGACACTGAGCTTCTATTTGTTTAAAAATAGAGAGAGGAGCCTGAATCAGCAGGCACAGGGGATGTGAGGTAATGCAGGTAAAACTTTTCCACTGCGCCAGGCACTGGGCACAGACAAAGGGCCACACCTGTGGTTTCACTAAATTGTCTCACCTGATCTGGCACCTCTGGTTACTCACTGATGCCTACACATTCCAGCCCTGAAAATCCTACCAGGAGTTTCTTCCTGTAGGTATCAGCAGTGCCCTTTGATCTGCCTGTGGACACAGTGGTTGGGGCTTCTGGGCAGCCCCCACTTCTCCTGGTCGCCAGCAGTCCCCTGTGCTGCGGGAGGCCTGCAAGGACCCATCAGTGCAGGGTCTTCTGCAAGAGGAGCTCAGGCTTGGCGTTGACCTTGTCCCAGTTATCTGAGTTATGTAAGATCTTCCCGTATGGGCTGCTGGCTACGTGACACTTAACTATTTAGGCCAGTGTAGTCTGTGACAAATGTGACGGTCGGTTTTGGGGGAGGGAAGCGTGCAGGCTTGTGCTGTCTCAGGCCCAGGCGGGAAGGGAAACAGCTGGATGCCTTGAGCAGGGTCACTCCTCAGCTGACACAAATTTCCCTCTCCCGCTGCTTGTGGGAGATGCCCAATTTCAGCTGAGCTCAGCAGTCCTGCACCCAGGGCCTCTTTTCAGCACAAGAGCTGCTTTAATAAATCAGCATGTTCCCTCTTGACCATCATGTTTAGGGCAGGGGGGAGAGAAGACAAGAGAGTAACTCAGAGAAGTGGGTCCTTTGCCTCTCCCTTGTGGGTTCAAAGTCAGGCTGGGATTTCCCTGCGGTTCCTTCAGACACAGCGTAGTTCCTGCTGGAGCTTCTGTTTGCATTTATGCCAGAAGAGCCAGACCAAAGAGCAGGGGCTGTGGCCGCTTCCTGGGCTTCGGGGTACAAATCCCTGGCAGCTTTGGAGGCATGAACTTGGGTTGGAGCTGGCAGCAGATGAGAAGCTAGAGCTCATGGCTAGCATTGGGGTGGTCAGAATAAGAACAGCATGAGGAGCTTACAGGCACCAGGAGCTGTAGATCACAGTAGTGCTGCCGCCGGCTTGCCTGCAGAAACTGGTGTTGGACCATATCCTTCTTGCCTGTATGCCCCATCACGGAGACATTAATCCCCTTTCTGGGCACTGGCAATGAATAAAACATTCACAGGCAAGGCAAGAGCTCTTTTCCTCTTTGCCTCTCCCTGTGTCATGCTTGATGGTGCTCTGTGTGTGACTGTGCCTTGCTTCCAGAAGTGCAGTGGGTAATACCCACCCTGAATGTCCTGGGCTTTCTAGGTATGCCGTGTGCTGGAGCACTACTGATCTGCAGAGCAGTGAGGGGACACAGGCAGCTTTCTGATACATGCAGGTGCGGCAATGAGATGACATATTTGTACCGTAAGGCTGGCTGATTTTGTCATCACCCATAAAGCACTTCTGGGACAGCCTCATCCAAGATGTTGCTGCCATTTAGATTAACAGACAGCTCCTTGGGTTCCCTGTCTTTCTTGGCCATCGGTGGGTAAAAGTCCAGTCTTGCACTCCCCTTTCCACGTGCCTCATGGTCCGTGTCAACCAGGTTGGAAAAGATCTTTAAGATCATTGGATCCAACCTCTACCCCAGGACTGCCAAGGCTACCACTAAACCATGTCACTAAGGGCCTCTACACAGTTTTTGGGCACTTCCAGGGGATGGTGATTCCACCACTGCCCTGGGCAGCCTGTTCCAATGCCTGACCACCCTTTCGGTGAAGAAATTTCTCCTAATACCCATTCTAAACCTCCTCTTGTGCAGCTTGAGGCTGTTGCCTCTTGTCCTATCACTTGTTACTTGGGAGAAGACAGCAGCCACCTCCTCGCTTCATCCTCCTTGCAATGTTGCTGTCTGAGACTTTCATCTGCAAGTTCAGTGCATGTGGGACCCCTGGCCAGGCCCTGGCACTGGCTGCCCAGGCCATCTTCTGTGCACAGGAGGTTCAGCCTAGCTGGGCTAGAAGAGCTCACGCCACCGTGAGCTGTTGGTGGGTGGGTGTTTTCTACAAAGGAACATCTTACAGCATTTGCAGAGCTTCTGTGCCGTAACTTGATATCAGTGAGGAGCTAGGCCTTCAGTAGCATTGTTTATCCTTACCATCTTTGAGACAACCCTTTACCCTGAGACATCAGTTTTGGTTAAGTCAGGACCATGTCAGCCTTTTTGTTTTTAAATGGCAAAGAGGTTAGGGGGAGCCTACCCGAGATAGGAGACATGACATTGTAAGTAGTTAATTTGTTAAGGTAACTTGAATTTAGCTGTGAAGTAAATCTGTGTAGCCTGAATAAAAGTGTGTAAGGGGAAGCCAGCTCCCCCATGAGAAGCCTCACTAGCAACAAGATGTTTCTGGGAGGTATTTACGGCAACCCTGGACATGCAAAGCTGTTACAGTAATGCATCATGTCAGATTCAACATTACTAGAGTTTTGGTCCAGGAGGACAAGTTTCTACATGAGGAAAATCCACTCCCGCAGAAGACACTCACTAGATGCTTGGAGATAAGGTTCTTCCTCAAAGTCCCCCTGCAAGGCCAGCATGGAGACTGCTCTGGACAAAGGGGGATTGCTCCATTTCACCAGTGTTGCTATTTCTTTAGATGTTGATGCCTTTGGTCTTCAAGGCTGTCTGTCAAACACTTTTCATCAGGATCGAATCCTTTGGGTTGGAATTTGCCTCTGGACAGAGTGAGAACCACTCCCAAATACCACTTGTCCCGATTTACACCCTTCATGTCAGTGGCACTAGTGTTGAGGCTCTGTACAGAGCCTCTCACCAGTGTTTCCCTGTGAGGATACATGTGCAGCCCTCCTCGCTTTCCCTGTGGACGGTGGCCCCTCTAAAGCAAGTGTCCCTGGGAATTTTTTTCAGCCTCTTCTGGACTTGCTGCTTGTGGGAGATGGGGAAACAGTGCTGTGAGCGTGCCATGGTCAGGGCGGGCTGGGGCTTGCTGGCAGCACTTAGCAGGATGTCCCCGCTCACCCAATTCATCTATGCCACAGCCATATGCTGTTATTAGGTGATTATGTTTTGGTATCTTCATTGTGTAATTAGTCACATGCTTGTAAACAATGTTAATAGCCCCTAATGAGTTGGTAACTTAATTATTCAGTAATGACTTTGAATGTCAGGAACTGTCCACACAGAGCAGCAACTACTTTTAAGTATTTCTTTCAGTTCTTTTTCTGTGTTGCAAAACCAGCTAACATCTTTGTTCCTTATTTCCTAACACTCTGCAGGCTATTCTGCTCACAGGCCACTTTTCTTGAGTGAGTTAACTCACAATTAGTCCAGAAAATTTGGCCCCAATATTTAATGCTACTGCTGATATTTATTTATTTTTAGAGAGACATGTAGCAAATATCGCTTCTGTTTTTTAAAAATGTTGATCATTATGAATGGATCCTTGGCCCAGTTGTTCTGTGACCTCGCTATTTCTGAAGTCTTTTTCAGGGTAAATATTTAGGCAGGAGCTGCTCTGCACGTAACAGTAAGGATTTCAAAATGGCCCTGGCAGAAGACTAGATCCAAAAAAACCCTAAATCAGTTTGTTTTTCACACATTTCTTGGCTTTGTTAAAACACATTCCCAGCCCAAACAGTCCCCAAGAAAACCTTGGGACTGTGAACTCTGAAGGCTTAAAGACTCCGTGACAGACATGAAAGCTTCAGTTTACCATGTTGGATTTTAATTTCTTTATTTTAAACAAAGCTCATGAAGCTTTTTGAGTCTTTTTTGGACTTTTGGATGCCCAGGATTGCCACTGCTGTGTTAGAATGGTGCTTCACTGTCTTTCTGGTGTGCTTTTGAATCAGTGAAATTTCCTAATGCTGCTGACATGGGGAGGGGAGCTCAGACCCTCTGGCAGCTCCCTTCTAACACTGCCATCCTCTTGGCTTTTGGAATTCCCTATAATAGCTTCAGAGAAAGAGAGCTTGAGCAGTTTTCAGAGCTTCGTCTTCTAACCATAGCCATGCTCCTACTTTCGTGTAAAATAGACCATGCCAATCTTGTCCATATACATTTATAAGTTGCTGATACACTGATACACATGCCGGGGGGGGTTGGGGTGGTTTGGGGGTTTTGCATTTTATTTAACGTATTTATGCATTTCTGGAGTGAGGCTGCCATGGTACGTAACCAGAGGAAAGCAGTTCTTTTTGGGAACAACTTTCAAAGCTTCCTAATTAGCTCTCAGTCTGTGTTGGGACAAAGCCACAATATTTCAGCTATTCTGGCAGAGACAGCGTTGTGTCAAATTTCCATTTTTTGTGTGTGAAATGCGATTTTCAGACTGAAACTTAAATTTTTCAGAGCTGGAAGATGAGGGGTGCATGCTAATGTTTGTGCCTAGGGGAATGGTTTGAGAGGTGTATGGATTCAAGCCCCTGCCCAATCTCATTTTGAGTAAAATGTCTATCCGTGATCATGCACAAACAGCTATGGGGCAGAGCCTGATCCAAGGCTTGGGTGTTCCCTCTGGCTCCTTTCTGCCTCCACCAAGGACAAAGTGCATGTGCATAGGGGAGGAACAGCTGTACTGTGTCAGACCAAGGGTTCGTGGAGCCCAGCAGCCTGGCTCCAACCATGGCTGATAGCACATGTACAACAAAGAGTGTTATTTGCAGGCAAATGTATAGTGATATGTCTCCCAAATGTTTCCCAGCCTCCCACAGTTTGTACTTGGGGACTTCCTGAGGCAGACCTAGTGTCTTTGTTGATTTTATTTTTAATTTTTCCATACATTTTTTGTGTTTTATTTTGAAACCCTGTAAACTTGTACTGCGCACAGCCTCCTGCAGCAAGGACTTCCACAGAGTAAACTACCTGTTGTGTAAATGGACACCTCCTACTGCTTGTTTTGTTTGCCGCTTTCATTTGACACCCTTGGTTCTTGTAATGCATGTTAACAATTTCCTTGGATGAGTTTTCACTGAGGCCTACCTGCCTCTCATGCTTTTGGTTGCAACTAAACACACTGCGGTATATTCTCACCCTAAGGAATGGAACGATGTGTCCTCATGGGGCAGAGGTGTGAGCCTGCCTCTATTATGTGCCTTCTAGGCTCTTTCACAAAAATCTGGGAAGACAATGCAGCTGTATGAGCTTGTTTGGGTTTTGCTGTTGCGTGTTACCAAAAATGCTTGGAGTGTCTACACCTACAGGGGTAGTTCTTTGTCTCTGCATATTGGTTTGATAAATCCTCCTATTAGGTATGGTGACCCCATTCAAAGCCTGTTCTCACTACGTGGCATTTTGTATCGAGATGCCTTCCACCAACAAAGTCTCCCCAGACACAGGCGTTGAGATTGCAATGGATATGATCTAGGACAGCACACAAACACATACTTAACTTTAATCCACACATGCTTAAGTGCCTTTTGAGTATAGCTTTGTTCCACATTTGTTGCTAGATTTCTGTTAAAGGACCAACAAAACCCAACTGCTGAGTTCCTACTTTACATTCCTCTCCTTTGGCAGCAAAGCCAGCATGTATATTGGTTCTGGGAGTCCTCCACATGGCCACTGACACCTAATGCAGGAGTTGCCTGGATGATAAACAGCTTTATTAGCTGTTTTATATAAGCAACAGGCACCCTGGGTGGTGCTGGATCTTGCCTTAGCTGCTCCACAGCCACCCAGCTGCTGGCCTTCTCCGGCAGGGCTTTACGGTGTACCCCCTGAAACATGCTCCTGGCCAGCCCCGAAAGGCTGCAGGAAGATGTTTCCCTGTGGTTGTAGCTCCCCGTCTGTGTGCCACCTCACTGGGACATGCTGCAGGCGGTGTGTTTTAGCAGCAGAGGAGCAGAGCCGTTCCTAGAATGCCAGTGATGCTGTGCTGTGGGCTGCTTGGCCCTACCTGACGCAGATTGCGCAATAGAAACTGTCTGTTATCACGCTGGAGGTACGAAGCTGTGATTATGGCAGTTGCAATAATGCACAGCCTCCCTATTCAGGTGCGCTAGGCACGCAGCAGTTGTTCATGTTCCTGTGCTGGGCACATACAGTGCTTACAAAATTCTAGCATGCTGCTCCATGAGATACTCTACTAGGGAGTGAGTGGTGCCTGGTTGGACCTTGTGTCTGGAGCTGCTGCAAAGGTGTAATTCAGCACACGCTCTGGCATGTGTTGCTACTTGGGGCTTTTATGAAGGTATATAATAAATTTAATGCATGGTGTATTGTTTTTTATGGCATGTGAGGCACAGAGTGATTATGGCGTTCGTGTCGGTGTCCCATTGGTCTGCCCTGCTTCCCTTAGTATTGCGTTTCTTGCCACTCAGACAAGTGGGAGGTTATTCACAGCTCAGTGCGTACCAGTGTTCCCGGCACCTTAATTCCCTCACAGAATTTTCCATTCCGTATGTGAGGCAGTTAAAATAGAAAGAGAGAGATGGCAGCATTCTCTGGGATAGGGAGCCAGCACAGCTTACCGATTTGAGTGTGCTGAGGGGTAAGGAGCCAACCAGAACTGTTTTTTCCCATTGCTTCTTGCTGTGGATGTTTTCCATCTGCTGCTGGGGTTGAGCTGCAGATGAGTGGGACTTTGGCAAGGGATAGGGCAGCAAGCATGTATGCTGCACAGAGGACTTGACTAAGCAAAGGGCCCTTGGAGTTGGCAGCTAAGGTTAACTTGGTTGGATCTTGGCTGAGTTTCTAGTTACCCTTAGGTGGACTTAAGGATTCATGCCTGCAACCAAGTGAATAACACTTCCAATCATACATCTGGGCATTTCAGTCCTGGTTAAGTTTTCAAGCAGCCCATGACTTTATGATTGATTATTTGTCATCTCAAGTGATACATTTATGTCTTGCCTCCTGATGAACTCTCAGCAGTTTATTTCTTGCAAATCCCCAATGCTTCAAAGTAAGAGTTAACTTTATTTTCCTGGAACATGCTGATCACTTCATTTACAGTCTTGGATGTTGAGTCTCATGCATCACCTCTTGGAGGATGAGCCTCATTCTTGGAAAGAGGTACCTACTGGAAACAGGATTTCCCACAAAAAGCTAGCAGCATCCCTTGCTATTCCTGCAGATGTTCCTCGCAGTAAAGTACTTGGCTGGGGAAGCAAAGGGAGGTGAGCACACAGATGGTGAGAGCGCAGCCAAAGTGAATTCCAATTTCCATTCAAGCAGAAACCTTCGAAGTATTTGGGCTTTTCTAAACAGGAGTGTGTTCACCTCTTCCTTATTAAATCAGTGACACAGGAGAATGCCTTGCATGTTCTCCACAGCAGTTCAGCCTCTTCTTGGTCTATTGTCTAAACTTACGTCAGTGACCTTTTAAAAGAGCATCTGAAATTCAGTCAGACACAATTAATGTATACTTTGCTTATGCTTGACAGACATGCAAGGTAAGAATGAGGATGTTAACATGCTGGCCATGCGAATGAGAACTTTGTCACGCTAAAGTATTCTTGGCTGGTTCTGGTGGTGTCCTAACCCAAAGGACAAACCACAGCACAAACCCCAAAAATGTTCTAATGCTTCTCAAGTGTTTTGAACACCTCCATCTCACAGTTGCTCTCATGCTTAGCACCGCACAGACCCAGTGGCGATGCACACACAAAATCCTCTTGAGCAGATAAGAGCTGTTGGCTACTGAATACTGATGCCCAGTAGCACCAGGAGTGAGCCTTCTCTGCCTGCATGGGAAGTGTCAGGCAGGCCTGGCTGTGTGGCACATCTCAGTAACTGCTAACAGTTTCCCATGTCCCATGCACATTGCCAGTACCAATAACGAGATCAAACACTTGCAGACTTTTCAAAGATGACTTCTTAAGGTTTAAATACATCAATTCTCATCCTTTATATTGGGTTCTTTATACATGAGAACATTATATATGTGTGTATATATATATGTATGTATTCCCTTAGATATATTTTACATACTTCTTTGCATATATTTCTCTAGAAACAAAGACTTGCAAATTCCTTACCTATTTTTGTGCAGTGTCCTGTCTGTCCAGTTCATGGTCCCATTCTGGAAATGCTGGTCAAATCTTCACTAACACCAGCCTCCTCCCCAAAGAGAAAACAGTTTATGTGAAGCAGGTGGACAAACTCTGAGAGGTAAAATACAAAGGGGAATTGTTTTTCTAAGATCATGTGGAAGGTCCTGGAGAGAGCTAGGAGGGGAACTCAGGTCTCCTGACCCTCAGACCAGAGCTACTTGACAAAGCCCTGTCTCCCTGAGACACCTACCCAAATCTCCAGAGGTAACCTTCATCTTCAGCTGGGCCTTGAAAGGTTGCAAAAAGGCTCTTGAAAACAAGTGAGTATTTGGCAAACAATTTGCATAATGCATTTGTTTGGGAACATTTTTATCCTCTTATGGGCTGCCAGCAAAGCAGATGCAAGGTGGAGTTTTTGGTTCATTCACTCGTGAGAGAGTGAGGAATTTGATCAAGTGAGGATGGGCCTGGCTGGGTGGCTCTGTCTGCATGCTAGGATGTCTGGGGTTAGGCCTTTTTTATCTGTTGGGTGAAGTATATAGTTTAACTGAGGGTCAGCACAAAGGAAGAAAGTCTGGTTTATTTGCAGGGTATTTTTAAAGCCCATTTTCCGAAGGAAACTGCCTGTTTGGCAGTTCATCCTTTCCTCTTCAAGTAGCTCTACAACATGTCAACCAGTTTCAACCACATCTGGAAGAGCAGTAGAAGTTTCAGAAACACTAACTTTGTGGCTGACGGAGAAGATTAAATGATGCAAACCAGTGATTTCTGAAGGAAAGAGAGGGAGAACCCAGCTGTTAGACATCAGCTGGCCATACCATCACCAGGTGTGAACGTGGCCTGCCCACCAGCACATATCTAGCTCTAGATTATGCACACCGCCATTGTCTCTTGCACATGCGGGACAGGGTTAATGCAGCGAGTGAGAAGATGTCTGAGGACAAAGGATACCTCCTTTTCCCCAAGAACATGTGGGGGCAGTGCTGAGGAATAGCTGAGCTTGACATTTTGCCATAAGCCCGGGAGTCCCCATCTCCTGCAGGAGTGAGTTCCAGCATCCAGGGCCAGCTCCGGGGCACACTCTGTGTCCCACACATGTTCTTCCTTCCATTATCTGATGGTGGTCTCAGCCTGCCAAGACACCATTGTCAGCAGTGGCCAAAGTGGATAATGAGCAGAGAGAGAGCTGGGACGACGGAAAAAGTCTACAAGGAGAGCAATGAATGATGGCTTCAACCACCCAAATAATAACTGGCTGTCTGAAATACCAGCTCAAATGAAAACAGGTTGGGCAAGCTTCTGAAAGCACTTGGGCCAACTATACATTGCTTAGGGCATGCTTAGCACACTGCACACCTTCATTAAGTAAGCAGTGGCCGTCAATGTGGTGGGAGAAGCCCTCAACGCCAGGGTATTCACTCAAAGGCATCTGGGATATCCAGCCCATCTCACCACATGAGCTGTCAGGCACTACTAAGTGAGGACACACAAGGACTTTCTAAGCGAGAGTTACGTGACTTCATGTCTGAGCCATGGGGACATGTCAGACTGGCCTGGCTACTAGTCCATGAGAGCCTGAGAGTCTGGCTATTAATTTCAGGGACTGGGATCAGATCCATGGTTGGAAGCACAAGCTCTCTGCCATGAAGTGACTGCACCCTGGGGCTGCCTTGTGCGTGGCCTTTTTGTGCCTCATGTTATCTGATAGTTCAGATAAAAGCCCAATTCTCCTTTAAACTTTTAAGCGCTTTATAAATTATCAGAGGGCTTTAATGTCTTTTTTCGTGAGATAAAGGGCCTTCTAAGCCCCAGACTCTAATTGAGTGGCTTTAGTTGTTTTGTTTTAAGTCCCTCTTAAGAGGAAAGCAGGCCCATCACCATGAGAAATGCCTTCCAACATGATGTCAGCTGGAGTAGTGTTCAGCTGTGGTGCTGGTGCTGGGCCCAAGCAAAGGCTTTGGTTGGTTTGTGCTCACAGAGAAAACCACAGAAAAAGGATAGAGCAAACAGTGGATACTGATTTATCCACCTCTGTGCTCCTTTCATTTAGCAGGGGCACGGAAACTTTGTAAAAGCCTGCTGCAGAGTTGGCTGGTGCTAGCCCTGCTGTCAAAATTGCCCAGAGATGTTTGCGTCTCTGGTTAAGCTGCTTTGTAGCTATTCACTTAGCAAACTCCTTTTTTGGACATAGTGGTACTTCCTTGAGCATTCTCTGTGCTCCAGAGGGGCATGAACATCAGACAACAAAGAGTGGCCTTAGGAAACCATTTTGGAATTTGTAGTCAAGCATATCTGCGCCATCCAAAGGATTCCCCTCATGGCAGGGGACAGAAGGATCCAATATCACCTGCACATCCACTCAGAGCAGCTGGTACTTCAAGCAGACTTACACAGAGCTGTTCATGAGTGAACTGATGCTTGGGAGCTGTCTGGGGAATTACCTCATGAATAGTTTCATAGAACAAAGAGCAGAGATTGAAAGAAAGAGAGGGACGAGAGAGTCACAGAGTCTGAAATGAGGTGAGATGCAGGAGGAAGAAGATACTTTGCAATGAATTATGTGGTGGGGACTCAGCAAAGAGTATTATTTAGACCCTGTCCCCCAGGCTGGAGGGAAGATTCTTCTGGTCCCACTTCTTTCATTCTCAGAAATTGCCCCATGCCTCCTACACAGTCATCCCGATTTACAGCATCCAGTGTAACCAAGTGTGGTAGCTGTGATGGCAGCTACCAGCACTCAGGGCAGGCTGAGGATGAGCACGGTTCTGCCTGTGTCAGGATAACCATTTGTAACCCCTGTAGAGAGGCTGGACATCCTTCACAGTGCAAGTTTAAGTTGCAGGGAGCTTCTAGACCCATACCAGGTCTCAGAAGAAGACATAGATGGGCAACAGCAGTCATCAAAAGACAGGGATGAAGCACTGGGTGGTGCTAGCATTAACTCAGGCTAGGGAGAAGCAGTCCATGCTGGGGATTTTATGGCACAGCAAGGCACTGTCAGCTTAGAGTCAGACTCTGTTTGAACAACAGAGGATAAAATCACTAAGACCTCCCAAAGCCATCACAGTGGCATGCAGATTGTGGCACATGTCCTCCAGCATGCTCCATGTCCTCAGGGTAACTCGTGGATGACCAAACCATCCCTGTGCCATGAATGAACTCATACCAGGCATTGGTACGTGACAGGAACAGGCTTACACAGACAGAAGAGCACCATTCACAGAACAGCCACTATCACAGACCTGATCCTTATGGCAAACCTAGGAAACACCTTCAAAAGATGAGCAGGGAGTTAAAATCTGTGACTTTAATGGATGCTAGAAACCAAAGATGCAGCACCAGCACTGGTTTTACAATTTTACCCAGTTCCCCACTCTTCCACTAATCCCTTGCTATTTGCCTGGCAAGAACTTCTGCCTCTACTTACTATATAGAAATGAACAGTCTTTACCCCTCTGTCTTGCTAGTATTTCTTACTGCTGTGGATGCACTAACAACCTCCTTTCCTTCGAAACAGCTAGCTGATTGACACACTGAAGTTAAACTTGGAATGCTTGTTTGCAGTCTATACTTAGCTTGAAGTTTGATGTATCTTTTTCAGACCCTAAGAAGAGCTCAAGCTCTTGCCAGCTTGTCCATCGTTTCCCAAATACATCAGTTGGTCTAATTAGAAAACCCCACTATGCTCCCTACAAACCTTGACATGCTAATAAAGAGGGCAGGAGAGGAAAACACTCCTATCTCCCACCCCATGAATACCCATCGCTCTGGATCATCATTCTTTTCTCCTTCACCTCCCTTTGCTATATCCATCATTATCAGCGTGGCTAGGCATAGCTACAAATAAATATTTGGCAGAACAAGGAAGATGTGGACACAAATGTCTCGGCTAAAATCAGAGGGTGCAGCATTTCTGTAAGGCAGCAGCCCTGTGTTTTATTTTCTGTATGTGGTAGGTATTTGCTATTTCAGCTCACTGTCACAACCAGAGCAGGGAGAATGGAGTCAGGACACACAAGTTTCTCTTGTAATTCTGCATATGGCTGATCTGTTTTCTGGGGGAAACTTGCCTCATGGCCAGTGTCTTTTGTTTTCTGTGCAAAAGTAATAGTTATTATCCAGTGGCCCTGTTGAGAGGTGAAACTGGTACTCACAAAGTGCCTAGGGGTTCTGGTATATGAAGGCTGCTATGTACATTCATTAGTGCTGTGGTTTACTCTGCTTTCTGGACCACTGATGTGAAAGCTGAATCTGGAAATCTGGATCTCCAAATATTCTGAAAGATGCAGCCCAATAGCCCTTGGTGAAAAGTGCCATGGCCTTCCTTTAGCCAGCTTTCCTCTCTAGAGCTGAGAAGCAACAAGGGTGCATGGGTGTCGGCTTGTGTTATGGCCAGCTCTTCTGGGAGTGGACATCCATGGGCTGTGCTCCCCACTCTGTCACATCTAGCCAAAAGCATAATGCCTGAGACAGGAGGCTTCAAATATACCCCGATTCCTCTCCTGGGTGCATGGTAAAAGAATCAGAGGCCGAAGTTTCAGAGGCAGGATCAGTATTACTTAGGACTTGACTAGAAGCTGCAAAGACAGAAGTGCTGTTAAGAGCCTACATGGCAATAGAAGTTAAAAACATTGTCAAACCTCCCCAGTGAGGAAGTGATGGAATAAAGGTTGTCTTTGCATCTAAGATTTAACTCCCTGGTGTGTAAGGAGATTAGATACTATAGACATACCATAATGTTACATTTTTATTACGTTTTTTTCTCACTTGCATGGGTATCAGGACAGGTTGACATGAATTAGGCTTCTCTAGGGAAGGAAACAAGAGCTGTTTGTGGGACACAAAGAGGTATCAAAAGGTGTGTGAAGTGAATGAAGTTAGGGTAGGCCTGGCAAGTGTTTTCAGTTAATGTTTGGCAACTTGGACTGAGTGATTCAGCAAGATTTTACAAGGCAAATGCTTATGTTCTGTAGAGAAGGTAAAATTTTCATAACAGCCCCCCACCCCAAGCACATTAGCATGGGGAGATGCAGATGTTCCTATGTAGGACCGGTTTGGTTCGGCACTTGGGAGCTACATGTGGACAAACTGCACACTC
>NW_009917460.1:16467-39657 GCF_000696875.1 Nestor notabilis | reverse complement strand
GGCAGTAATGTTGCAGCATGGAGCTGCCAACTCTGCCAAATCTGTTCTGTGTGACTGTCGAGCTCGTAACGGGATGAAAATTTAGGAATATTTTTTTGGGGGACAGCAAAGACATATTCTTGGCAGTGAGGCACTTCTCTTGCCTAATATCAATTTTTTGCTTTAAACTGTAAACTCTTAGTTAACAAGTTAGTGCTGATTTTTAGCATGGACAAAATAACCTCTTTTTCTTCTTATAGTCTGAAAACGGTCAAAATCTCTAAATGTGTGTGTGTTTGGTTTTTTGTTTGTTTGGTTTTTTTTTTTTTTTTTTTTTTTTTTAGGGGTTTGGTGGTTTTTTTTAAATTATTTTTTTCTTTCTTCTTTTTCTTTTAACAGGCTAAGGCAGATGCCTGGTCTGGAAAATGTCAGCCCAAGCGGTGAAAGTGGCAAGTTACAAGCAGTTAAAACCAGGGCTGAGAGAGACAAGTCAAATAAGTGCTAGTTCTTATGTTCCCTAGGAGAAAGCAGACCAGCCCAGAGCAAGACACAGTCACCTTCACATCCTGAGGAAAAAGCTGGGGCTGTTTTCCTCAGAGGAGATCTGTTTTCTCTCACTGCTACAACATTACAGCATCCCTTGGCATTCGTGGCTCTTTGCATGGGCTGTGACTCCAAGAGCACTGTGACTCCAAGAGCACTGTTCTCCAGCAACTGCTGCTGCTGAAGTACTTGGGCTTCTTCACCATATCTCTGGAACACTTTCCCTTTCCACTCCTTTCCCGAGGTGACCCTGGTCTTAGAGTGGTGAGCAGGATGTTTCCTCTCGCTACTGCATGAAGCTAGCAGTCTGCTCCAGGCGACAGGCTGGTTGCTTTTTCTAGCCCCACCTCTTTGGTGGGCCCAGAGACCAGGCCTGCAGCAGGCTGTAATTCATTCAGTCTCCAGCTTTTTTAATGAAACCATCTCCATTGTCTATGAGTGCTGGTAGGAGAGCACATCTGCATCGGAGGCTGTGCTTGGGACCAGGCTGGGAGTGTTTATGTGCGTGTGTGTGTGCTCTTGGGGCTGCTAAGAGGGCTGGAGCTTTACAATCTGGGGTGCAGACTGGTGCTACGCCCTGGCCTTGGTGGCTCTGAGCACTGAGTGCAGCTGCGCTTGTGCATGGGATGGGATGCTGCCACCCACCTCACTGCTGCCAGGAGGTGTGGAATGAGTGGTGGGGCTGGGTCCTCTCTGGGCATGCAGCCTGGGACCCATGGAGAGCAGGGAAGTCAGGCCTTTGCCTCTTCTTCTGGGCAAGCAGCTCCTGTGGAGCAAGTCATTAAGTAACAGCTATGACTGCTGTTGACTGGTGTCAAAAAGGCGGATGTTCACAAGGAGGGAGTGATGAAGCAAGTCAGCAGAGCAGCAGGAAGCAGCTGGCAGGCAGGTGAGCATCTCCACAATCTGCTAAATGCATTGCAGTTGGCTTTCCACATAAGGCTTTCCAGCAGCAGGATGGCCAGATGTCTATAAATCCATAGGAAATCAGGCACTGAATTGTCAACAGTACCTATGGGAGTGATAGTCCAGCTCTGAACTAGCAGTGTGCCACACATACATCTTGGGTAGCACCAGGCTTTTGACTTGACAATGCTCCATCAGCAGCACATCCATGTGCAGCCCTAACTTGGGCAATATTAGATCTGACAGGAGAGAAGGGATTCACAAAGGGGTTCTGCTGTTTTCTCTCCAGTAGCTAGGTTGGCCTTTCATTCCCCACACTCCGGTTTCCTCTTTGCCTCAGTTCATGTGATAATCCTGAACTAGTACTAAAACCTGTGTGGCAGTGTTATTTTTTCATCATTCATGGCCTGCCAGTGCTCCTGGGCCTCAAATATCTCTGCTAAAGCACAGACCACTTCTCTTCCCTGCCAGGGTGGTGGTGGAGGGGAACACACCAAAAGTTTCAAGGCCTACTGTGTTGTGTTGGTAGAGGCTATGGACATTTTCATCCCTTACTTATGTATGCACAGAGCAATGTCCCTGCTGAAACAAATATATTTGCTCCCTTCTGACATGCACAGCAAAACCACTGTAAGGTGGAAAGTGTTTGGGATGAGTGAGCCTGCTCTCTTGGAGCCTCTCCAGCCCTAGGAAGCACTTTCCTTGGGGGCAGGTGTTTACAGTATTATGAAGTCCAGGCGGTTGGTGCTAAGTGAGCAGACGAAGAAACAGTGGCCCCGATTCATCATGCATGTGGGTATCCATGCAGGCTAATGTGTGTGCTCCCAGGGTGTCTTTTCTGGCTTTCTCCTGTCTGTACAGTGTCTACCTTGACACCCAGATCTGTGCTTCTTATTTGCTACCTTGCCTTTCCCCCTGGACACTAATGGATATCTTCCCTTCCCATCCCACCCTCTCATCTCCACCATGCCATCTCTACTGTCTTCAGCAACAAGAAGAAAACTCACGTATGTCCTTCCTGCTCCTCCTAGACCTGTCTGGGCACACAAACTCCCCCAGGCCATGCCCCACTGCATGAGGACCCCTGCCTCTCCCACCCCACTCCTTTTGAACAGCCTCTGCTTTCTTCTTCCATGCCCCTTCCCAGGCATTCGTGCAGCCTTCCGTCCTCAGCAGTGATCAGAAAGTGGGCCAGAAGTCATGGATGGCTTTCAAAACCACTTGGTAAGTCCTGGATCCTTTGAAGCCTTAGCAGGAGCTCCCAGAGAGAGTCAGGTCTTTTTATTCTCATTAGGATTATATGCTTTCAGGCCAAATTTAGCACACAGTTACCAGGCTGTCCAGAATGCTTGCCAGAGCCTGGAGTTTGGAAAAAGCAGAGTAAGACTCCAAAAAACAAAAAAAAATCCTAGATGGAATAGCCCTGAGGCTCTGCTCCTGACAGCCAATGTTACTGTATAGCTTGGCTCTCGCAGACTTTGCCAGCTTGCTTGCCGCACTCAGCTCTTCTCAGCATGGGGGCCAAACTGGATGGAGATGCCACTGTAACTCTGTTCTTTCTGGCCTGGGGTCTTCTCAGTTTGCTCTGGTAGTGGCTTTTAGTTGGTGACATGTGCGTGTGCAGTGTCAAGGGATTTTTCCTCCTTCTCTGCTGTTTTCTTCCTTTTGACACCTAATGTCCAGCATTGTACAGCTGTGACCCTACCTCTAGTTTTTGGTGGTGGGATCCTGGATCCTTCATGTGCTGTTCTAGGTGGCAGAGTGAATTAGTACATGTCTCTCCCTGTTCTTGACTTCCACTGACCACTGAGAAAAACTGCAGCCCCTTGATTTCTAGCCTGAGGGGTTTACTTAGATACTGCTCTAAAGGTCAAAACAATAAAATGAGAAAAGAAAAGCTGGAGAAGAAGAGTCCAGATCCCTGGGGCAATCCTGGAGGAGGTCAAGCCATGTTTGGCTGTAAACTATAAGCTCTTTTAGTCAGGCTGGGACAGCACACTCTGTCCCTCCCACTGCCCTGTGTGCTCATCTGCGTCTATCAGCCCCATGATTTCGTGTTAGGAGGTGGCTGGGCACCTTGGGAAGAGCCTGGCCTTCCTCATCCAGCCTGGCCTTCCTCATCCAGCCTGGCTCTCAGCGTGGAAAAGTCTCCAGCAATGGTTCCGCTGCCGGCATGGGGGTGGTAGTACAGGCATGTGTACTTTGGAGAGGGAGAAGCATGGTGCCTCAGGGGCTGAGGGACATGCCCAGGTCACAGGCACCCTCCTCCTCCATGAGCAGCACCAGGAGTGGGCACGTTGTGCACGCAACCACTGAAGCTGCTGCTGGGCACAGGGCGGGATCACACCCAAACCTCTTTGTTTTTGCAACACAAAGGTGGAGACAGAGCGTCAGGGAAGGGGAAGTCCTACTTGTTCTTCCTTCCTGACAAGGCATCCTGCAGCCGCACAGCTGCACATCTGGGGCTCCAGCAGTGGCAGCACTGCTGGACAGCTTTTCAGCACCGCTTCTGCTGCCCCTTGGGAGGTGGGATTCATTATTGTGCTCAGTGGGAGTTGAGCACCATTAAAAACCCAGTGATTTTGGGGTAAGCAGGCCTTTATTATGGTCAGCCTCACGGTGAAACTGAGACACATAAGGACATGGGGTGTTTTTTTAAAACCAACATTTCTATACTAGGAAGCATAGCCGCTGTAACACCAGCACTGTTGCTAGCTTGTCCCATCTGCCAAAGCGGCAAGGACAGCATTGGCCACAGCAGCCCTCTGCATAGCCCGAGGAATGAGCTTTGTACCCTGGCCTGATTCTGACTTACTCTCAGTGCGGTCATTTAGGGCTGGGGATGTGCACTCAGCCCAGGAGGACCAGCAGGTTCCCCATACCTCTTACCAGGCCGCAGCATCCGGAGACCAGAGCACAAAGTACTTGGGAGCAGTCCAATGCAAGAGGGGGCTGTTCTGGGTACACTGAACGCTCCTGAGTTTCCCGTCTAGCTGAAGTGAGCTGTAAGGGCAGATTGGGGAATGGAGGGGGCGGTTGGGGGCTGTGAAGGGAGAGAAACAGAGCCTGTATGTCTGCGAGGATGCAGGAAGAGGGCACTCAGAGTGGGGCTTTGCTCTTGCTGCTGAAGGTGCTGGCAACAGTTCTGGTCCCGGCCTGTGGAAATGAGCAAACCCCTGGCAAGTGAACTGTGTGCTAAATGGAGGTATGGATGAGCACTTGTAATCAGTAGAGCAGCGTGTGTGAAAACTTCCAGGCAAATGCTAACTTGCCCTCTTCTGCCAGGCAGTTACAGTGTACATCATCATGATCCTTTGCAAACAGAGGTGCAGCAGGATCGTGGGCAGAGCGCTTAGATGTAAGGGTTGATGCCAAACTCAGCAGATAAGCATCTGAATGAGGAATCATCCAGATGAGGAACTGTGCAATAGGAGAGCAGAAGAGGAGGAGGGAAACAATGTGCTCTTGGATGCCTGTCCAGAAGAGCCTGCCTCACAGTCAACTCAGGAAGCAAAAACTTGGTGTGCTTGACACAGGAGCTTGCCCCAGTGTTTGACAGTGCTGCTTGGATATGAAGAAAGTTTTCTACCTGCTGCAAAGGTCGTGGAGTGATGCCTCCATCTGTCAACCTGCGCTGCTTCCAGCTGGGACCTGGCAGGGAAGTATGAGTGGCTGAGAGAAGCTGAGCTGGAGGAAAAGAAGAGCCAAGTTTTGCTCCTGGCTGTCCGCACAGAGCAGAAGATAACCCTTCTCCCATTCCTACCCCCACATGCACATCTTTTCTCTGATGAGCAGAGCAGTGGGAATGGGCTTAAAGCCTGTGTCAGCCCTGCCTTGATCTCTATGTGCACTCCACATCTCTTGTGACTTTGTCAATACAGCAGGCCAGATGCTGTCTCTAGTGACAGGGCTGCATCATGGGCAGCTGAGCAGAATGGAGTGGAGGTGAGGAATTCCTTCTGGGAGAGATAAGCAGAACTGTCTCTTGTGTCCCTTCCCCAGCTTGTCACTGCTTGTGGCTCCTAAAGCAAGACAGGGAAGAGCTCTAGGGACAGCATGAGGGTGATGGGTATGGAAGGAAGGAAAGGAAGGAAAGGAATTTAGAGAGGTGCAGAAGCTACTTCTCACTGAGGTGGAGGTTGTATTTGACCTGAGTCAGTAGCTTGGGACTGATGAGGGAATTTAACACCTAACTAGTCAGAGAGCTCTGACCCTGTGCACCAGGGCATGACAGGATTTCAGCACTTTGCTTTAGGCATTCACTATGTGGACTCCCTTTGTTCTGGCCCCAGTGACTGGTCATGCTTCTTTCTACTGTAACAGTTCCTGTGTGGTCAATTCAGGACAGGGAATGAGATAGGGTCTCTGGAAGCACCTTTCCATGGTAGGTATACACTGGCGTGATGGTGAGGCTGCCTTTGAGGCCATTCCTTGAGAGTTTTGCTGCTTGCCTGAAGCAACTACTGCATACAGTCCATTGCTCCTGTCTGTGATCCAAGTCCTTCTTATGACAACACGACAGAGGCGCCAGTCAGGGACTGTGGGCTTGAGCTCCACTGCTTTCAACACTTGCAGTCCTGGTTTCAATGCTTGCAAATGCTGGTCAAGAGGGCATGCAAGGGCTTTTGTCAGTATGGCCTTATAACAGCCCAAAGGAAGGAGAACACTGGCTGCTGGGAGCAGGGGAGCAGAATTTCAAAGGTCAGCTCTTTGGGTGGGTCTAAATCAGTACTGCTGCACTTTATCACCAGGCCCAACTTTCAGGGGACCAGTATGACCCATACTGGTTCTGTGAGCACCAACGACAAGGTGAGTGTGAGGACTCCCCTCACAGCTGGGTGGGCAGGGTCCAGGCGCCCGGCAGGGTGAGCCCTGCAGGATGTTACCTGCGTCACAAAGGACGTCAGCCCCAAAACCGCTGATAGGAGCAGGGATATTTCTGCGTGGAGGAGTGTGCAAGGGCAGATCTGGAAGAATATACAGACTCAGCAGCCTTCCTCCCCCCCAGCCCTCCATCTGGGACCCTGCACTGGGCCTGTTGCAGGATCAGGGAGCTGGCTTAAGCGGAAGTCATAGAATCACGGTAGAAAAGGACAGGAGGGGACATTGTGGGGCCATTACCTTCCAGAGTGGTGGGAGAGTGGGTAAGCTGCTTGGAGATAAGTCTACATGAAGGCAAAGCCTTTCCAAGTAGCTGGGAGTACTAGTTTGACCCTTGAGGACCTCATCTACCTCTGCGGCTTATTTGGGGCTTCTGAAACAGTTGCGTCTTTCTTAGAGGAATACAGGAGGGGGGACAGTGTTTGTTGCACTCAGTGTGAACGGTGTCAGTGACAATAATAAAACCATATTTAAGCATGGATTCAGTCCCATTTTAAATGCCCCCAATGTCCTGGATAATGTGGACAGACATGCAGTCAGACTTCTCTTCTAGCAGCTAAGTGATCTTTACTGGACCCTTGGGCAATCTCTTACAGGTGTTATTTTAAATGTGCAAATGCAAACAACCTCTATTTCATGCCACCTGAGGTCACTGAAATTGCAGCATGGGTGTCTTCGTGTGCTGTGTTCCCTCAGGGAAAATGGCCAACTTGAGACTGCGTGCTGTGAAAAGTGCCATCTTTCTGACTCCATCAAAGAGGAACAAGCCTGATGTTCACGACTTACCTTTAGTCTTGGTATAGCTGACTCTATTTTGTAGGCAAATAGAGCCACGCACACCTCCGAGTGCTTTCTAATGAGACCGATTCCTTCAGGGGTGAAAGGAAACTGGGTGCCTTCCAAGCCAAGATGCTAATGGGAGTAAGCATATGGCGTATGCGTGTAAATTATAACCCAGCTACGTGCTAACATGCCAGCACCTTCCTGGCCCTGTTTTCTGGAGTCTCCCTGCTGCCCTGGGGTTGAAGAGCTCCATTCATCCTATAGGCCACCCAGCTTTCCAACAGAGAAACACTGAATTTTTAAGTGATGGATTTAAAGCTATTGGAGGGAAGTGGGATTAGCAGGGTGAAAGACCTTTCAACTACTTATCTGTGCCTGACCACAATGCTGCGAATCACTGGCACTCCCCAGGCACTTCCCTCCATGCCCCATCTAAGGAGCCCTATCCTGCCCCACAGGGACCTCTCTGCTGCTCTCCCAGCACTGGCCCTGGCCACCACTTCCCAGGCACCAGCCATGGCTGTCCAGGAGCGCACTGTAGCACACCCGGTTTTGCCTTCTTACCCCACACTGCTGCTGGAGATTGCCCTCCCTCAGACTAGATCCTCCTCCCCTGTCTGCAAGCCCTACAACTGGAGAGTGTAATTTCTGCCCTGGTAGTCATTGTGCCGTGGGAGCCAGGGGGTGCAGGAGGCTGGCACACAGAGGACGCATTTCCTTCCCAGAGACTCCTCTGGTGCCTTGGCTGTATCCCCAAGTAGCTCCAGACCCTGCTGGTAGCAGGCATCCCTGCCAAGGACGTCTGCTTTCCCTGTTTTTCCCTACCTGCACTCTGTCCCTGGACCTCTCTGCCCTGCACCCCATGCCATCCCAATTCCCTGGCCTTTTGCAGAGTCCAGTGAGGTGGCAGCTTTGCTGGGTGGTGCCATGGTTTTTGGAGCCTGAGCTGAATCAAGCCTCCAGGAAGAGTTGAGACTCTGCTACACCTCCTCTCCCATCACAGTGTTGCTGGGGGTAGTAGCAGCATGTTTGGAAAGTGATGGTGCTGCTTGGGTGCTGAGGGAAAGGGAAAAAGTAAAACTCCTGACTTGTTTATTTTTCATTAAGCTCTAAGGCTGTTTCTTGTGTGATAAAGGGGAGAGGGGACAGGGAAGTGACAGCCTGCCCCGGTTAAGGAACAGGGACTGCCAAGCAGCAGGCTGCAATGGCAGTGAGAAGAGCCGCACAGTTGGGCCGCGGGGTCTGGAAGATCCCAGGGGAGCAAGGCCTGCCCCGCTAGGGCCCTTTATCTCCACCAGTGGCAGTGCCTGCCCTGATCACATCCCTCCTGGACTGCCCGCCATGCAGAGCAGCGCTGATAAAGGTCTGGGGGAGAGCAGGGCCTGATTTATGTCTGTCCCCCCCCCTTCCAGTGCCTCCTGCCACCATGGCTCCTGCTGGCCCCACCAGCCCCATGTCTCCACTTCCTGGGAGAGGGTGTTTGCATTGTGGGGGGTGCCCGTGCCCTTGACAAGGGTCACATTGCTTTCTAATTTCTTGCTGGAAACGCATCTGGAAAGTTCAGTCAATTACTGGCTGGAAGACCCCCCCGCAAGGCCGTGGTATTTATGAGTTCCCCCAGTCTGGGGGATGCCGACCGCAATTAGAGGAGATGAGGGAGTGAAAGTTGCCTGCGGTGAACTCTGGGGATCAACCCTCCAGCCGCTGCCAGAGGGGCAGCAGCTCTGGGCGCCAGCCGGGAAAGGGTGGCAGAGCTGAGGGCTGGCGGGGAAAAGGTGGTAACAGAGTTTGCCATGGGGAGGATGGAGCGGGATGGGAGCAGCTTGTGGGACAGGAGGAATATGAGTGGGACAGACGTGGACAGGATGTGCTGGTCACACCATGATGAAGGCTTGGGGTGCATGAGGAGGATGGTGCACACGTATCCTGACCTTGTTTGTTGTGCCTGAGACCCCAGTATATAATCTGATAGAACAGATGCTGGGACTGAAGATTTGTGTCAATGTGTAGCCCTCTTGGGCCCCATGGAGGGGCTTCAAAGCATGCTTCAATGTCATACACATCCTTTAAATGCTGTGTGCTGATGAGGCAGCATTAAGGGGTCATCAGCCTGGTCCATTCCCAACAATTTTTTGCGTGCATAACCCCATTAATTAAGGAAAGGAAAAGTCATCCTGTCCCTCCCATTGATACTACTATGCTGGCAAGAGTCTTAAGACAATGCGCTGCTCTGCTGGCAGCAAACTCATCTGGGATACTGACAGATGTTTTGCCAGTGGAAGCTGATACTCTGTTGGAAGGGTTTGCTATAGTGGCTAACCAGTTTTCCATGTGAAGAAGGCCTCACTGGCAATGAGAATAAGATGCCCTAAGTGGTGGCAGGTGGATAAGTTTGGGGTCAGCAACCTGAGTCAAGTGGTAGAAGAGGAACAATTGGTGGGCGACTTCTTTTGTCCCCCTGCCCCACAGGTCCTGTCTCCTATGTGATCTTTCTCATGAAGTGGCTGCCACCAAGACAATACCGGTGTTGCTTGCTACTGTTGCCTCATGTCTTGTGTCCTGCATCAGCTACCAGGGCAGTTGTGCTGCTTGAAGACATGCACCCATCCATGGAGCTGGCAGGCTTGTCCTCATCAGCATGTCAGTGTGAGAGTAGGTACATGCGTACAGTAATTGAAGAGATCAAGGCTGAGTGCACCCAACAGACCGACAAAGCCAATTACTCCTCAGGAATTTCTGCTCCTCAGGCTTGAATGGTGATTACAAAACCTTTGCCATTAAAAATTAGCCAAGGGAGAAACTTGTTGCCAGAGTCCAGCAGGACTTTCCCATGCCCATCTGATACACAGACCAACCACAAAAACGTGTAGTTGCCAAACCATGGACATCACCTTTTCACAGGCATGACATTCCCCTGTGCTTTAGGAGGTGGGTAGCATGACACATAGGTGCACATATATCCACAGGAACAGAGCATGCATTCACATATGTTGGCACACGGAGCAAATAAACTGCAAAGCTGCAGTAATAGGAGGTTGTGAAACCCACAGTGATTGCGCTGACAGCTCCCATTTCTGGCTGCGTGTTCTGGGCCCAGCTGCAGGGTCTTGGGGTGGAGGTGGAGGAGGGATGAGTGGCTGCAATGTGCACAGGGGGAGAGGGTCCTGCTGCTGAAATCCTGTGTCCTGAAGACTGAAAGGAAAGCCACATCCTGCCCCACCTTGTGCAGGATATGTGATGTGAAGAGAACAAGAGCGCGAAGGCCACAGCTGGACCAGAACTACAAGCCTGGCTGTCCTGTTTCTCTTCTGGAGTCACCCTGCCTCCTTGGCCTCCCTGCTTAGGGTGGGTTGTTCACTGCAGAGTTAATAAGATTGTAACTCCAGTGTTGCTGGTAACTTGTGTCTTATCCACACCCACATCCCTATAAATCAGAGATGCTTTTCAACTTGAGCTTGCTGGCCAGCCAAGGAGATGGGCTAGAGTACAACCCCAAGGCTGCTGACATAATTGCTCTGCAATGTGGGTGCAGGGTAGCCATGTTGCCAAGTCCTCCAGAAGCTTCCTACAATCCCTCCTTTGCCCTGGGTCAGACAGGCATCTCTCCTCCTGGTTCCCTGGGAAAGGGTCTGTAGAGCTATGCCATTTCCTGCACAGTACTTGGGACTGTGGGATAAGCCCCCAAAAGCACAGAGGGGAGCCAGTGAGGCACAGCTGCTTTTGTGCAAGGTCAGCTAGCTGGAGAGGGGGGCTGAACTGTAGACTGCGCCAGTTAACTCCACCACATGGATGAACACTTGCTGGTGTAAACCCTGCTCATCCTAAAGGCTGGCTCACGCAGTGGCTCTGGGGGAAGTCTCGCAATATGCTGTCAGTCCTGTTATTTTTCATTTCTCCTCCCTGTAGGGTTTGGTAGTGGAGCTGGGTAACTTTTTCATAACAGTCTATTTTTTGGGTGTTGGTGAGAATTCACTCTTATACAAAGAAAGTAACACCATGCTGGAGTCCACTGGAATCTCACTTATGCGCAATCCATTCCCCATGTGTTTGAAAGGAGCTAAAATGTCAGATTAGGCTGGTGTTAACCCTTTGCACCGTGTGACTGTCACTCCAGTATATGCCTCCTCCCCCTTTTATTGTCCTTTTACTGCCTGATTTCAGTTTTCGTAACATATTGCCACTAGAAACCCATTAGCAATGGCTCTGTGAAAGCTTCCTGGGTATTCACTACTCCTTGTAACCTTGCAACCACAGGTCACCCCCACCACTGTGGCTTGCTGCTGTTGCTGTTTCCTGATCTGGGAATAAGGAGGAAGGAGGGATGTGATCAAGTCACTTGGCCTCTGATTCTCCTGTCTGGGGGAATTAGTGAGAATGATGAAGCTTTTAGGAAGTTTCACACCTCTTCTCTTTCAGACCTTTTAAGCCTCCCTAAAAGTCACTCCCCCAAACTGAATTTGCTTGTACAACTCAGGCCCTGGTCCTGCAAGGAGCAATTTGTGAGTGGACAGCTGAATTACCCATATCTGGAGGTGGAGCAGAAGGTGGCACCAGTGAGAAACGCATAGCAGAATCAGGGCTTGTGTTTGTAACCCTGCAGCACGTCCACAATTTTAATAGCTGCAATTTTAAGTACTTTGTTGTAGTTGTGTTGTTTCCTCTTTTAGCCCACTGAGGAGGCCACAGATTGTTCACCTGGTGCATGGGCTGTAGGAAGGATACAGCACCTTTGCAAAACAGAAACTTCATGCTCCAACTCAGGAAGAAATAATCCAGCTACTTGGTTTCCTAGGCTCTGCTTGTTGTTTCTCGTGTATTCCATGTATATGCCTTGCAGCCCCTCTGTCCTCTGATTCCCATTAAGAGTTTGCAGTGATTTGTTATGCTTTTTGTTTCTGCCTGCCATTGAAGACACCCCCCCAACCACTTCCTTTGTGCTCCATTCAATCCCTGGTAAATTCACTGCCTCAACTAACTAAAGTTCTGCAGCACCACAGAGTGTAACTCTTAACACCTGTGTTTGCAGTCTCCCCAGCATGCTGCTGTTACGAATAGGCCACAGAGCAGTCTGGAAGCGGGAGGTGCTGGTTGGATTTAACAGAACAATTCTTTCATCCTCCTTCTATTAAACCATCTTTTGTTCATGGTGCCTGGGCACCTGGAGAAACTTTGTCCTGGGACTGTCTTATTTAATTGAATCTGTGCTTGTTTCTGGCTTGACTTAGGGAAAGCCTGTGCAGCTCTGACACAGAGGAGTGTCATAAGACTGTGGTCTATTCCTCTTCCTCTTCCCACCCCAGTTCCAGCCTGGGCTTCAGAGGCTGCAGTCCCACATGCTGCTGCACTGGAAATGGTCCACCCTCTGTGCACCACCTTATGAAGCTGCCTGCTGCTGACGATTACCCCCTTTCCTTGATGCAGGGAAAGGATGCAGGGTTGAAGTCATCATTACTCAGCCTCATGAGTTCAGTTCAGCATGTGCTGTATGAGACTATTTGCTCGAAGCCTTGCCGGTGCTGCACAGGATTGCACAACTCAGGCTTCAGAAGCTACCATGTGGGTGTGCATGCACTCTCTGCACTGGAAGAAGCACAGACAGTTCCTTGTAATAGCCTTTGTTTCAAGGCTCTAGGGACATCTTAAAAGCCTGTCCCTTTCCTGTGTCAGCTGTAACTTCCTTTGCACGTCACTGCAATACACGTGGTGTGTGGGAGAGGTAATGACAGTGGAAGGAGAAAGTACTCACAATGTAAACATACTTTCACTTTGCACAGGTAGTAGAAGAGAGCCCAGCAAATGGCCCTGCAAGGAAGGGAATCTCCTTCCAACCTGGTGTGTTTGCTAGAGAAAGATCACAAACGTTGCCTGCACACACACTGTGGGGCAGTCTGATGCTGCTAGGAGCGCTGTCTCTGATGCTGCACTTGTTTACTGCAGTGTGGAATTGCAGCAAAGAAGTGTCCAGAAGGTTTTATACTTATTGCATATCTCACATTGCTGTGGCTTGTAAAACTCAGGCTGAACTATCTTCCAAATATTCAAGAAAAATACTTGGAAATGTCATTCTGCAGAAAGTTTTTATTTCTGACTTTTATGATTAATTTAGGAAGAAAACAGGTCCTGGAATTTCCCGCAAAGCAGAATTTCTGTTTTTCCACCAGCTTGACTCAGCAAGAACTTTTCCCACAGGAATTTGGCCATGAGAATTCATACTAGCTAGACAGTGTGTACGAGTGTCTGAAGACGGTGAAAGCAAAAGAAAAGTATCTCTTCAATCCTTACGTAGTTTGTTTCATGCCTTTGAGCAGAGGAGATCATCTTACCTTCCTCTGCATTCTCCCATATAGGTTTCCTGGGAATAGCCTCTGTAAATAGGTACCAGAGCAAAGGTCCACGGAGGGTTTGAAGGGCCAGAGCTGATTTTGGGCGACATAGTTTAGTGTGTGGTGTCCCTGCTCATGGCAGGGGGGTTGGAACTAGATGATCTTAAGGTCCTTTCCAACCCTAACTATTCTATGATTCTATGATGGAGCTGCGCTCTGTGAATTGTTCCTTGCATACAGCTTCGCCCTTTGTTTCTTTTCATGAATGAACTCAGTTTTTACAACTCAGCTTCTTGGTTGCAATTACATAGAGATCTCAGCCTTTATTATCAGAGGGGGATAACCAGCCTTCAGAAATGTTGCTTTTACAGGTGTCATTTATGCTCGTGGGTTCACCAGTTGGGAAGGATGAGGTGGATAGAGTAGGGGTGCGAGGCAGGGAAGTGCTCCAGTGACTGTGCACCAAAAGTGGCAGAACTGCTGGCTTGGGAGGCCTCATCCTGAACCCTGTATTGAGACCCAGGAGAACAACTGGAAATGGTCTGGTCTGTCCTCACCCATATGGGGCAAAAGGACTGGAGTGATGGAGATTCTCCCATACTTCTGTCTTTGTGTGACTCCTTCTATCAAAGCTGTATTAGAAAAAATCACTGAATAAATACCTTGCATTCTCTTCACTGAAAAAAACCTTTCAAAAATCCTGGGAATGCTAACAGAGATTTGTAGCTCCTGAACTGCTGAAGTTTGTGGCCTAGGGGCAGCAGGAGCTCAGATGATATGTTCTGGCTGGCTGCCTATGGCCTCAAGAAGCTGTGAACCTCAGCTAAAACAATGTTGCCCTGAGTCAAGTTCAAAGTGTATGAATTGAGTATTCAAGCCTGAGCCTAGCTCAGTGGAAAGGAACAAATTCATGATGTCATTGATGACAGTGCAAGAAGTTAGTAGGAAGTTTCCCTGCATATGCATAGCAAAAGCCAAACAACTGACTGTGTTCATGGCCAAAACATTTATTTTCTTTATGGAGTGAAAACAGAACCTGAAGTGCAGTAAATAGCTTCTAAATGTGCCTTCATCTCTGGGTACAGAAGGTCTGACAATTTTAAAAGCCTGCTGGCGAATTGGGCTTTGATTGCTGCTGTCAAGGTAGCTGCTGCCTCTTCCATGTTTTCATAAGGAACATGTCCCCTGAATTTGTGTTTGGGGCCTGCGCTTATCACCAGTTTTGTCTGTTGCCCCCCGTTTTCCTCCTGCCCGTGGTGTGGTGTCGGTGACTGTGGGGTGTTCTGTGTGTGCCCATGTGTGTGCTGACCTGCAGGTGGTCTGCACCTATCAGTGGGGTGCATGGAGCAGGGCTCGGGGAGCTTGCTGGGGTTTAGAGTACTTCCTGGCAGGGCCTCCCTTGAGAAGTGTGGATGCAAATAGAATTCATCCAGGTGACCACAAACAGGTACCATAGGCAAATGTATGTGAGAAACATACATGCATGTGAGTAAATCCTCAATGGTTGCTCATACAGTGAGCTCTGCCAGGTGGCAGAGAGCTGGTCCTGTCAGTCTTATACTTTTCGTAGGTAAATAGCATGGCCAATGATTGTCTGGGGCTTTCCAGATTTTTTGGTAGAATTTGGTGTGCTTCTGAAACTAAAACACCCTAAACATTTATAATGATGAAAGCATGAAGTACCTGGAGATGGCAAGGCACATTGTGATCTGGCTTTTTTACAGACACTTAAATTGTCCTTTATATTAATTTTTCAAATTTTAAGGCCAAGGAATGAGTTATTTCTTTTCTTGCTTGTAAGATGACAAGAAAACCATCGTGGCCTTTTAAAAAATGACTTCTGGAAAATAATGTCTCTCATTTTTCTTTCAAACTCTAAGGCAATACCAAGGTGACAGTAATAGTTATGCTGAAAGGCACAGGGAACATCAAGACTGCTTTGCTGAACTGTTTAGCGGTGTTCAGGGACACAAAAAGTTCACCTTGACTGCAGATCCCTTTCCACCTTCAAGCTGAACTCTTTGTTAGCTCTCTAATATGGCAATGAGGTTTTGCAGAGGACCCCACTGTACATTGCTGTCAGTGTCTGTTGAGTGATAGACATCCAGGACCATAGGAGGCCTTGGGTTTCTCAGGCATTCTTTGAAGTGGTTTGTGAACGAACTGGGGACATCCTGTTTCTCATTCATCTGAATAGTAAAACCAGTAACAAATTAAACCACTTGGAACTTCTAAATCATTAGATTAAGTAACAGAAAGAAGATATGTCCTGGATTTGGTTAGGAGACCTGTCCTTCCTTCTAGGTGAAATTTTTGTTCCAAGCTCTTTCTAAAAGCTTTTCAATAAGCTACCACGCAAACAGCTAATCATCCCATCCCAACCTGTGCTTTCCTTCATTTCTTTCTTTTAGACGGGCTGTGGTGCAAGTGATGTCACAATCAAATTTGCTGTTAGCATGAAATACTGAAGAACCCATAGCTGTGCAGGGAGAACAGCCAGGAGAGGTTTGAGCAGTGGAGGCCATGGACAAGAGGAGGAGATTAAGATCTGCCGCTGCTGGAAAGGAGAATCTCACACCCAGAAGGTATGAAGGAATGGCATGAAGTGCTATCACATGAGACACCTCTTTGCTTCCTAAAACTGCATTTTTGTCTGTTTCTTAGCCAGGGGAACAACTTCAGGGATCGATGAAACAATAGCTCTGCAAGGCTAGGAAGGAAGTTGTGAACAAGAACATCTTACCTTTAAGAAATGATTTCCAAAAGCAGACTCCAGGACAGGCTCAGCTGTGCAGTATAGCACATGTACCAGTTCCACCAAGTTAAAAAGGACTAAGAAATGTGGGGCATATTTTTTTCACTCTTTAGTTCTTTAGGAGGTTCTGTAGGTCCTTTCCTCTGTTGCTGTGAGAGCGTATTTTTGTTTTAACCCATGCTTTTTGAAATTCTTCATGCTTTTGCTGCCCAAGTAGAAAGTTGTAACTGTGAGTGGTTAGATCTGATTCAGATCTCCTATAGTTCAGGTGTAATTAACATGCCAACCTCAAGAAGCTGGCAAATGGCCAGTATGCTCCACAGCACTGCTAACATCTGTCACCCTGGCTTGTCAGGAATCAGAGATGTTTCTTTCTCTGGAAGCAGAAGGGCTTCACTAACACCAGGACTCTGCATGGTCCAGGAGGGAGAAGCAAGGCACCAAGGCTGGTCATTATTTTCAAGGACATCATTTGGTGGAGTCCTTGACTGACTTTCCACCCAGTCTCCGCTGTGTGCATCACGGAGCAAAGCAGAAAGGGCAGAAATGTTTCTCTGGTGTCTGAACTCGCAGAACATTTAAAATCTGGATGAATGCCTGGATGGGATGGGTTCAGAATGATCCCATTCTGCATTACGATTCCAGGCAGGGCAGGGTATTTACTCACACTGAATGCTCTCTTCTATGCTGGGATTTGTGGAGTCACTGTTCAGGATGCTGGGAAAATGTGCCACAGGTTGCCTAGTTTATCTGTGTCTTGTTCTTGTATGGTCCCCAGTATCTGAGCAACATGTCTTGTAAAACAGAGGAGGTGAGAATGAAGGGATGCCTGGTTATTAAAATCAGGGTGGCGCTGACAGGTACGTGTGTTAACATCCTTTTATCATCACCTAGAGCTCAGAGACGCCTATCCTGAAATTCCAGAGGGAAGTACATCCTTTTCTAGGCTTTGCATGTTCCCTGCATTGAACAGGGCTTGCCTGGGTTCCTTCAGAGAGCAGTGATGCATGAGTGATGCTTAGGCCCTGGTGCCTCCAAGGCCCCTCCAAGGCACACAGGACTGCTTCCTAGTTTCACAAATGACACCTCCAGGACCAGAAGCAAGTAGCCTGCTTCTCAGAAGGCTGAATATTGCTCTCTAGTACCCTCTAGGGTTCAGAAGACACAGGACCTGGGAACTCAAGGATGTGGGATGGAGTCCACAGGAGCAGAGCTATGGGTTGGGTGAAAGGGTGAAGGAGACACGTGGGTCACCTTGCCACTACTCTCACTCGTAGGGCTCTGAAGCACTGTCTTCTGCAAGGGTGTAACATGCCTTTGTCTTCCAGGCCAGCCCAAGGTCCTCACATCACCTCCATTCCACCTTCAGGGCTGACCCGTGCTGCAGATGGGAGGCAACAACTCTCTAGCTCACAGCCAAGTTACTGAATCACAGCATTTGGAGGCAGAGGCGTGGTAAAGATACTTTGGGCTAAATCCTGACTCTAAAACAATGAGCCTGAGGGGTCTTTATTGTCCATCACAGTGCAGACAATAATATTTTTGTTACCAGAGCAATTGCCAGTGGGATGTTGGGACAGCAGCCCTCTATGTACCACAAGGCATAAGAAAATATTGCTCAAAAGTTGGGTCATGTTTTGGATTGCTACTCTGATTTATTGCTTCTCTCTGCCTCTGGGAATGCAGTGCTGAGGCAATCCGGGAGTAGGGATGCTGCATTTTTGGAGCACAGTCAGGGCTGGACCGTCAGCGTTATTTGTAAACATGGCTTAGCTCTTCTCCCCAGGAATAAAAGCCATTTATCCTGCAAACAAAACTTGTTCAACTGTAGGCCCCTTACACTGAGACTTCCCACTTCTCTATTTCCTAAAGACAAGATAAGCTTAATCCTTTTCATATTTTAATGACAGAGTAGCTAGCTTTTCAGTCTCTCTTTCACTTTTCTTGTGTTTGGACTTCCGGACATGAGCCCAACTCTGAGCTCCTCTACATTCATTCCTCCCTAGAAAAAGCAGGTGGGAGGTGTTCCCAGGTAAATTTAGCACAGGCTCAGGGCAATACAAAAGATGTCTCTGAGCCAGCTGGAGACTTTACAGAGTTTCCAGGGTTATTGTCTGCCTTTGGTCAGTGGGGAACATCTGCTGGGAAAGGGTACGGGGAAAGAGCAAGGGAGAGCCTGGGAGGAAAGTGGCATGATGTTGTGCCGCAAGCTGGAAAGGGTGGAGGGCACTGCAGCAGAGTGAGATGCCAGGAGGACATACTCCAAGGCAGCTTTTAAGGGATTTGGATGGATGGGCTGCTGTCCATGAAAAGATGGGGCTGCTGGGGTGTCTTTTCAGTGTGGCTAAGAGAGGGAAATAGCAAAACTGTAAAGAGCTTTCTGCCCTGGGGAAGAGACAGAGAAGACCTGTGGCTTATCCTAGAGGTGTTACATCCCCCATGGTTTGGGGCAGCCAAGGCACCCAGCCAAGGCAGCTGGGTCTCCTTTGTGTGAGGGACAGAGAAAGAGGAAGCTACAGTGTGGCACATCGACTTGAAGAGACAATGAAAGCTTGGTTGCAACACGTGGCAGAGCCTGCCCCAGCACAAGCAGGACTACTCGCTTCCCTGCCATGTCCCTCAGTGAAGGACTTGCCAAGGTGTGAAAGACCCTGCCATGCCACAGGAGGCAGACTGGAGAAATTAGCTGCTGAATAGGAGGGAAGCAACATCGAGAAAGAAAGAGCTTGAAACCATGGAAACGGATCTCCCCCCTCCTTCCCTTCACTCCCATCTGTATTTCCCAGAATAGACACTGAACTCTGGTTTCTTTTGACAAGAGATAGTTGGGGCAGTACAGCTGTGAGTGGAATGGTCATTGCCAGGGTAGGTGAAGCAAAGAAATGAGATGCTAATGGTCGTCTTTGCTCCTCCTCCTGAAGGTCTCTCATCATCTAGAGGCAAATTAACAGCCTCCCTCTAGGTCATCCTCAAAGTCAGATGCAGGGATTGACTTCTAGGCAAACGGCCTAACTTTCAACATCTCCAGCTTATCTTTTTTGGTGCCAGGGGTTCATTTTCTCAACTGTAGATCTTTTTGAGCAAAAGCCTGACGTCTTAGCTTGGCTTCAGGATTTCCCTCAAGATTTTGTTTTTAAGTGCATACAGACCCCACTGCCCATATCACGGATCCAGTAAGATTTCAGCAGCCACTCCACCCACTGTTGTTTGCACACAGGAGGAAAAATCTGTGCCCTAAACTTTTAAAAGACTTAAGTCTTTTAAATCTGGTAGGGCTGGGGAATGTAAGGGTGAATGTTGGGAGGTGGATGGAGAGTATTGCACAGTGAAGTGACATATAGAGAGTAACTGATGAGGGAAAGGGCAGCTGAAACCAAGGATGTGGGACACAGGGAAGTGGAGGAGGATAGTCTTAGTATGCATACATACAAACAAACAATGCAGCTGGAGATTACTGAGGCCCTCTTGCTTTAGCGTTCAGAAGCAGTATGCTCATCCGTAACTACTGGAAAGGATCAGTTACAGTCATGTAATGTTTGAAGAAGAGGGCGGCACTGATGGATGCCTTGCTTGAAACTGTACAGGGGGAACACTGGACTCCTGAGAAGGGCCACCTGGAGCGGGTATGGTGACTATACAGTAACACAGCCATTATATCTTTACAACGATCATTTTATCAATCCACTTTCTGGGATGAAGCCAAATACTATTTTCTGGGACTGTAAGTCCTCCTTTTCCTCAGCATGACTTGCACTAGCTAAACACTGAGCATAAAAATTGTTCCACCACAGCCTCTCTCCCCCACTAGAAAAAAAGAAGACATCATCTGTTCAGAACAACTTCTTCATCCTGGTGCACCAAGATAGGTATGCTACTAACGAGACAGACACATAATCCAGGTAAAATTTATACTCATTCTTCTCTATTCCAAAGTAGGAGATGTGGAGAAAAGGGATCTCCTTCTGGGGAGGTAAAAGGATAAAATAAAAGACCCATGAAACAATTGGAAGATGAAACTTGGGATACAGTGAGAGATATCTCCATTATCAGGCACACAGGAAAAGTTCCTCTTGGAGATTATTGGATGGACACATACGGATATGTGGTTTGGGATGTACCATATCCTCCAGTAACAACAGACAAACATCTAGAGGGGGTGATTTCTAGTTGAATGGGGTTCCAAACTGAGGCAAGTATTTTTCAGTGTGAGCAAGGAAGGAGAGGACTCTCACCTCAATGTCTCTGGCACTCAAGAGAGGTAATGAGAGCAAGGAGAGCTCCTGCATGTGAAGAGAAACCATACTGCTTGTGCTACAGTGCTGAACACATTCTGTTCTTGGCAGTGCTTGAGCTTCAGCTGCATTGAGATCAGGCTCAGCTGCACCCCTTTGCAGTAATTGCTCGCGCAGATATGCAACATACGCAGCTCTGGGACTTCATGAGGAACACGGGCTGCTTAGATGGATGCTCAGATTGCAAAATGCCATACTGAGCCCTCCCGTCGGGTCCAGGAAGTTTAGTGTACAAAGCATTTTGAAATGCTTTCATCATGATAGACACTACAGGGGGCTGAGGAAGAAGCCTGTGATCACACTAACCTGTGCAAGCTGGGGGTCTGTGGAAAATATTATTTCTCGTGTATGGAAAGGAAGCCTTCCTTTTTGCAGTGGTATTTCTGGCATAGTTACAACCCCCGAAGCAGCATAGAGCTTCTGGCTGGAATGTTGTGGGCACCTTGATACTGGAGAGAGCAATAAAAACCAGCTAAAAAGCTCTGCTTTATGTAAGAGCAAGCACATGCTACAGGTGCCCTGCCAAGTCTAAATACAACTGGGTTTATGGCCTTGTTTGTTTATTGACATTGTGTGATCAGGACAAGAAAGAAAAATGGGAAGAGGGAATGGTTTGCTTATTTCTCAGCTAGAAGCAGCAAAGTTTTTGCACTGGTGTCTTCCTTGATTTTGATGTACGTTTCAGAACCAACAGATGTCTCGTGTCTAAATTTACAGAGTAATTGTTAAGACATATTATTATTTTCATATGTTGATTAGGCACCAATATTAAGAAAAAGAAATTAATCCTTCAACTTAAAATGCCTACATCTTATTCTCTTCTTCTTATGATGTAAGAATTGTCAATAGTTCTCACACCATCTCTAGTTATAGGTTATAAGAGTCTGAGTACAAGAATGAAGAGAAATCACTCCTATTAAAAATGCTGTGAAAACATTATTAAACATCTAGCTCTTAAAATCCATGAATTGAAACAGCTTTTCTGTGGAGGTCAACTTTAAAACATTCTTAGAAGATGATACCATAATACAGAGATTTAGAAGAAGAATCACATTTAGAGGCAATTGGAGACTTTGAGCGGTTGTTTTTCCCAGGTTTTGATTCCCATTATCCTTTTTCTGTATTCATATCCATACTTTTCTGGTTTTTAATTCCTGGTGGAGGTCAGACATTTGAGGCATCCAGTTCTGATTGATTTCTGTGGAAATAGCGATGAGGCAAAAGCAAGAGTGGTGACATCATGGGAGAAAACAGATGGCGAGAGCTGATGAACTTCTAAGAAACAAAGACACTTCTGCCAATAAGTGTTCCTAGAGAACAAGAAAAAGAAAACTGAGAAAAACAATCTTAGTTCATAATGCAAAGAGGGAGTGCTTGGAAATTACTCCTTACAGTAGACTGTCTGAGTGGAATAACAGCTAGCATTGTGGATAGGTTTTGGACTCCACTAGGCCTAAATTAAAGCAGTGTTGAATACTGGAACAGTATAGATTAGAAGATCATGCAGGGTGCAAAATGTCCCAGACAATTCCACATTCTTAGGAAGGTAGTTTAGAGCAAGCTCGCAAAGCCCCTCCCTCTTTGCTCAAGCATCTTTGGAAAATTTGCTTTTGGGGAACGAGGCCTCACAGCAAAGTTGTGAGTTATGGGGTGATATTGATATCTTTAATGATGTTGTTGAGATGCTGACATTGGGCAAGCGTAGCTAAATTTGAAAAGGAATATGCATAAAATGACAGTCAGCCCTTCTATCAAAGAAATGAAACAGGAATCTGCACAAGTGATCGTCTGATGTCTTCTGATGTGAAGAACACGAAGAGGAAAGTTTGGGGAGAGGGGAAATACTTGATCCAAAGTTGCTAGGTTTGAGGCTGAGGCTTAAGCCTAGCTATCTTCAAGCATGTAGGTGGATACCACTCCCAAACAAAGCATAGAGTGCCGTGATTCCTTCATAGAAAACCCTCTTCCTTATTTTCTATTACTATTTGATCATATCATGGAACACACATAGATATTATTTTATGCACTACAAAAGACCCAAAGCCTGGTGACTATTGAAGTCCCTTTGTATTAGGCACTTTAAGGACGATACACTTTCATCTTTCTTAACTTTTGATGTTTATGTTTGAGCTTCTGCTTCAGGCAATCTTTACAGCAAATGGAGAGAGATAGGTGCTTCCAGGACTTGGTTCATCTGAGTGCTTTTCAACATCTACCTTAAAATGAGATTACCCATGCCCCAGAATGCCTGTTTCTCTCTGCTGACTGTTAAAATAAGTCTAGACGTCTAGCTCTGATGTAAATGCCAAGATCTGGACAGGTTTATCCCCCCAGCAAAATGTCCCCTGGTAAAATCCAGAGCAATTACTTTGCTCTCTTGAAAGGACAATCAACCAAGTCAAGGGTGAGAGCAGAGAAGAGTGAGGCTGAAGAGAAAACCAGGGAAAATACGATAAAGTGATCAAATTCCCACACCACTTCAGGGCCGGTAAGAAACAGAATCGGTGCAGAGGCCTGGCTCATCCGCTTATCTATGGACTTGGTGGGAAGAATTTATAGATTTCAGAGGGAGGAGACAGGAGGATCTGAATGTTTTGAAATGGTCTGTAGAAGTAAGCTAATAAGTACTGGCCCTGTATGTAAATGAAGTTATCCCATTAACCTAAACTCTGTGATAGTGTTCTGGCTTTAAAGCATGAGATGTTATATGTGAAGAATCTGTACATTG
>NW_009917460.1:4041-16436 GCF_000696875.1 Nestor notabilis | reverse complement strand
GAAAAGAAAGATGATAAAAAAAAAAAAAGGGGGGGGGGGGGGGGGAATGAAAAACAAAAAAGGAAAAAAGAAAAAAGGAACATAAGGAAAAAATGAAAGAAAGGGAAAAAGAGAAAGTGCTATGGTGTTCTAGAGGAACACAGAGCTGATATGGGTTAGGTCAACCAGTGACAACTGTCCTTCTTATCCACAACAGGAGCAAAAAAGCAGTGCTAGGTGGTGTATTTTATCAGCTCCCTCAGAACAAAGGAGCCTATAGATAGCTGCTTTCTCACATACTTGGGAATACTTGATGATTTTATTTCTTTTTTACCTCTGCTCTTTCATCAAACCACAGACATAGAGTTCTGTCTCTTTAAATTTGATCTCTTAAAATATTGTAGCTTTACAGTTGCTGAACTTGACCAAGACAGCACAACACAACATTATTTGGCATTCAGTCATATGTATAGCGCATTTTTCTTCTTCTTCTGTTAAAGTTTCCCTCTCAAACATTAAAGACCCATCTGTTCTTAAATTTTCTGTGTCCTGTTGCTGCTTGTAAACGCAATTACTATTTTGTGTGAGGAACACTCTCTGTGTGACAGCAGTGTATATTTATCAGAGTTTTCTGCTGTGAGGCAGTCAGTTAAAATTCATTTAATGTAAAGAGTAAAATATCAGTGTGTCTGGTGGAAAGTAAACCAGCAAGAAATGTCCTACATAGGTGTATTCATATATGACTTGTTATAAAATACAACATAAAATATGAGAGGAAGGATGTTGCTATAATTAAAAACAAAGGACTGGAAGCAAGAATATCTGGTTTCTGCTTTTGGCTGTGTCACGGACGCTCTGTGTGGCTATGTAAGGATCACTTCTCTCTCCTGTGGGTTTCTCCATCTGGAAAATGGTCTAATAATACCTTCCAAAAAGGTGCTTGAGAAGCATGACTCATTAATATTTGTAAATATCCAGGGATCAAAGGGCCTGTAGATATACAATGTAAGGTATTATTATGCTGCTGTTCTTTGCCAATTTCCTTTCTCTGTAAGGATGAACTCTTTGATTTTATTGCTTTTGACTCAGGAAAATGGCCTCATGGGACTCTGTGTTTTCACTGACTCCAGATGAAGTTTTCTCATGTTTACAAATAAACTGATAACTTACTGACCTCCAGTGCCCACCACGCAAGCCTGCCCTTGGATCTGGCTCCCAAAAGTGGTTCTTCCTGGTGTGTGGCAATAAGCAAAATGCCACATTTCTGGTGAGCAGAACCAGTTTTCTCTCTCATACCTGTATGGCTCCTGTGGGGCTGCCACAGAGGGAAATGTCCTGGATGGGACTTTCTAGAGTGAGGAGTGTAAGACAGGAACAGGGAGCTCAGTTCTTCTGAAAGGAGTGGTCACGCATACTTTGCAGACCATGATATGATAATGTTCTACTGACAATTGGCCCTGTTTTCCCTGTCCTGGAACGCAGGCAGTTTACAGTTCTTCTTACAAGGCAAATCACTTCTGCAGCTGCTCCACTGTGGGGATCCTACAGAGCCAGAAGAGCCAGGGAGAAGCTCCTGCAAAATGTTTTCTCTAACTGTAACGAATGTGTCAGCAAACCAAAACGGTCTTGGAAATGCTTGACAATAACACCAGGGTTATAAACTTGCAGCTATTGAAGTGTGCAAAAGAGTCTGAGCACACTGGAGTCCATTGGTAGATAACAATTCCAGATTCCATGATTCTACGTGGTTGCAGTCAAAGAGTTTCATCAGCCCTTGAAAGAGAGAATTTACTTATTGTTATCTGGTTCCCCAGGGGTAGAGGAAAAAGTTTGTGATCTGGTAAGATGAACAGGTAACTTTTGCTCACTGGAATACTTATGTCTTTTGGAGGTGGATGGAAACTGTGTTTTGCTTAAAATAAAGTGCTCAAACACTTCAGATATAGCTGCATTTCTCTAAATGTACCATGCAACCCACTAGAGAAGAATGAAGTGTGGTGGCCTAACGCCAGCATTGGCTAAGTTAGGGACAGAAGTTTTACTCAGGGGAAAAGTGCTTTAGTTTTGGGTAATATTTAAAAAAAAAAATTATTATTAAAAAATGTTATCTTCATGGGAACACAAGGTTGCAGGAGAGGCCAGGGCTGACCACTTTGAGCAGGAAATTATTAACGATGCTTATCTTCTGGAATTTGAGTAGATTTGGGTGGTGATCTTTATAGAACAATATTTATCTTTCCCTGGTGGACTTTCTCTTTGTCTTCACCACCTATCGGAGTTATAACCTGGCGTTCTGCATGAGAGATCTTGTAACTGTGAGCTGAGGAACCAGGAGCAAAGACAATAGAATTACGGTTACGGCTGGCAAATTGTGAAGACTTTTTGTTTAAAGGTTGAATGGTAATTACAGGAGATTGGGTTTTGTGATTACTAGTGGTCCTTCAGTCCTCTTTCCCATGTGAGTCTTTGCCTGTACAGAGCTGTAAGAAATTGCATGGAGCGAGACTTTCTTTTTTGTATGCTATTAATGGGAGTTAAGATTTCAGTGTGTTTTTTCCCTTCCTCTGTTTTTGCTGCTTCTGTGTTTATGAAGGACAGGAAAAACACAAATGCTTTTTGGAAATCATTTGATGTGTAAAACTTTCTCATTCAAATTTTTGTTTTCCTCAATGTCTCAAGTGCCTTGGGCAAAGTTTCTCATTTTCTTTTCTTCCTACACCACCTTATCTGTCCTTCCTTACTAAGCTATCTTGTCTTATAAATACCCCAGAATCTATATGTTTGTATGACTTCAACTATTTTTCTTACACTATCTTGAGCTATTCTTGCTGCATATAGAACAGTAAACGATAGCACAGAAAACAACTGATGGTGTTTTTTACTCTTTGTATATGAATGTGTCTAATCCCAGTTGTTGGGAGAAGTTGGTCTTCGCTTCCCTCCTTGAAAACTGCTAGTTTTGTATGGACAACAGTGTGAGAAGTGTCCTACCAGTGGAAATCAGTGCTGAATTCCTTACCAGATAGGCCAGACATATACTAAGAAATTAACTTATCACTAGTGGGGCTGTTCTGTCCCTGTTACAGTAAGGTCTGTGCTCCCTTACTGCTTTATTCAGAGTGGTTTGTGGTGACATGCAGCTCACAGACCGGACCACACACCGGCCTGTTGTGTTGATAGACATACCGGAGTCCCTTCTGTACAAAGCCTAGGCCGTATGCCCTCCGATGAACCAACTTCTGAAAGAAAGAGTGGGTTGGGGTTGGGGAGGAGCTCCAGCAAGACATAACAGGGTTATTTTGGCAGAAAGATATTGCCAGAGAGATGGAAGTATCCCATAGGCTTCTTGAGCCTCAGCTCTCTCCAACAGGAGTATAATCCCTGTTTTCTTCTTTTGGATTTAGCAGCCTTGCCCCAAAGTCCTCTACACACAAAGAAAATGCTTAGAGTAGCTTCAGCGTGCTCAGGGTCAGGCCTTCTAATGGCCTGATGGGATCTGGGGAGCACAAGAAATATGAGGTGCAAGACCAGTTGCATTTCACTCTGGAATTTTTCCATCTTCTCACAGCTAGAATACATTCCCTGGAAAGCCCCACTAAATGTCCCTCCATTAGCTGCATGTTAATTATTACCAGCTATCTCAGAAACGGAAATCTTCACTCATTTTTCTCCTTAATCCCTATCTTCAGCAGAAAAGCCCTGTCTTAAGACGGTGGCTGGCAGAAGGGGACAGGCCATTTCTTTGAGTTAGTACTCCTGTATCTAGCTTCTTAATAATAATAACAACAACAACAGTACTAATAAGTTAATTTTTAGCAACCTCTTTCTGCTGGGGTTATGACCATACTGTCAGAGGGTGCAGGTAATGGGACTGTGCCTCCACTTCCAGCTGTGAGTCATGCAAAGTGTGAGGTAATATTCACATTAATGACATTCCTGTTCACAGGCCTGCCCGATGGCCCTCTGTAGCTCTTTGATGCTGTTGAGTCTTTCCTACAGTGGCATTTGTCGTCAGAGGCTTCCTTGGCTTGGGCGACTGTGTTTATGTGAGTGTTATTTTCTCACTAGCATCAGCCAAAAAAAGAAGCATTCCTCATTGCTCTCCTCATCCAGGTGGAAATTCATGCCGTGTCGAAACACATGGGTGAGGGATATTTAAACCCGAGCACCTCCAGGCACGGGGCCAGGTGCCATCGTGATCTTTTTTTCTGCATTTCACTCCAGAATATGAAGTAGGCAGAAAACTGGTGGAGTCGCAGTGGGCCAGGCTGCAGGCAGGGCCGAGCGCCAGTGTGGCCAGCAGGGGGGAGTGTGGGCAGCACGAAATTCAGTAGCTTCCCGGTTAGGAGAAAAACCAACCGACGGGGCAAACGTGGTCCAAGGGTTTCAATGATGGTGCAGGAGGTGAGAGTCTGCTCTAGTCCCTTCCCCACTCTGCCACAAACCTGGGGTGTGACATGGGCAAGTTGTCCATCATGGGACTTGCCTTACCTGCTCAAAAGTTGTCTTTAGCTGCCCAAACACTTGCCTCTGAATCAAGTCTGAGGCAGTTGCATAGCTGCTCTTTAGAGTTGAAAAGAAAGACATGAGCATCTTTAGGGCATCTTTAGGGTCTTTCTCCAGAGACATCTCTTGGGATGTAACAGTAGGAGCAGGGCTGGAGGAATGTGGAGACTTGGGCACACTGGGACTGAAGTGTAGCGGGGTGGGGGGGAGGGCAGCTGGGCAGGTTTTCCACAAACCTGTGAGAGTTTGTGGAAAACGGGAGAGAAGGTAATGAAGCAGACTGCTGCTTCTGGCTACAGAGAGGAAGGAGGAAAACAAGCCGACAGAAGGGGAATCGCTACCAGATGCAGAGAAACAGCACTGACTGGCCAGCAGGAAGGCACAAATCCCTATTGCAATGAGAGCAAGAAACAAATATATCCACAGAATCCATCAACTTTTATAAGAGATTCAGAAACATAGGACAGAAGGGACTGTGGTGATCATCTCATCTGAGCTATGTAACACCTGGCAAAGAATCTTCTGAGTTCATCCCTGTTTGAATTAAGCAGAAACATTAAAACTCTTTTCTAGAAAATAAACGACTGAAAGATTTCCGGTTTTCAAAAAGTCCACCAGAGCTTCTTGTAATTTTCCTCAGTTGTATTTTCGCCTCATTTCTAATCTCCAAGATTGCATTGCATCATTTCCCCCTATTGGCTCTTTTAATATTTGTAACTAAACCAGAGAGCTGAACCAAAGAGAACCATTTGTTATTGCATCGCTGTGTCCAGTGTAAGACTCTTGTACGCCATGACCAGATCACCCATGGCCTTCTCTTTAATCCAATTAACAGGCTGCGTCCGGGCAGCTCTACTCCATAGCATCTTTTCCAATGCTGCAGTCATCCTCTGGCTCTTCTCAGCACCTTCCTGACTCCTCCCTGCCCATGCAGTGATCCTAGGAGTAGCTGTCTTGGTGCTAAAGGCTGGGATAATACAACCTCCTTTTTCCTGTTTAATGCTTCCTGTTTTGCAGCCCAGGATTTGTTACCCGTGACACTATACTTCACCCTGGCAGATACTTCCATGACCTGCCAGTCCTCTCCAGATTTCTGTGTTGCTTGGGTAGAAATCCCCTTTTGGTAGGAAGTCTCCTTTTTTCTTACCCAGCTGTGAGTCACACATTTCTGCATTTTAAAATGCATCATGTTTGCATGAGCCCAGGCAGTATTGTTCTGCAGCAAAGACATATCGTCTTCATTACTTAATAGGTCCATCTATGTGCCATCTTTAGACTTCAGTAGGAATCATTTAATTTGTCTTTCTGAGTTGGATTTGAAAGAACTGGGACAAAAGCATCACTTGCCAAATGGTGTCTCTTTACTTACGGTATCATTTCCTGACACCTACTAGTTAGCCAGCTTTTAATCCATTTAATAAGATCCACGCTTATTTTGTATCATCCTATGCCATGAACTAAAGTGGCCTGAAGAAGTCTAAGTAAATTACATCACCCTGTTACCTCTATCAAGCAAACTCATAATCTCACTGATAAAAGCTGTTGTTATTCTAACTAGATCCGTTTTCTACGTATCTAGGCTTGCTGATATGAGTTAGGCTATCCCCTTTAATTTGTTCTTCCTAATGGAATAGCTCAGGAATGGAGGCTTCACCAGCCCTCTGGATATCTTGCTGCAGTGCCACACAACCTTCTTTATTCACTCATTCTAATACTGGTACAGGGCCACCTTGTTTCTAGGCCCATGAAACTTTTTTTCCAGTACTTATTGAAGCCCTTCAGAGTCTTTTTCTGCAGCTCTTTTTATTGCTTTGCAGGGTTTTTTTTTTATGTGTTCAAACTAAATCACTGCCTTTAGGTTTCTTACACACATATTACATTTTTTAAAAACTCCATAGTCCCTATTGGGAAGGAAATATATGACATCACTGTCCAAAGTCTACAACAGTCATATCTGTTGGCTATAACTGTTCTCTCTAGCATTACTGGATAATTATTTCACCACTATTTCCACACAGAAATGGACTAGAGTTGTTTTATGATATCCTTTGTTCACACTGTTTAAAAAAGCTGTCTTACTGCCCTTAAGTCTTCTGTCCACAAATACCTTCCTGTCCTTTTGCCCCTCCTATGATTTTTCTACATTTACAAACAATTAAATTATCAGTCACATTATGTATTGCTGCTAGCTTCTCTCTTCCCCCCCCTCATACCTACATACACAAATCTGTACAGAGAGACCAATGTCTACATATTTAATCATTCCAACAGCTCTATTTTTCCCTTCAAACCAGCCTTCTTTCTCAATTGTGATATTTCAGCACCAATAAAAATACGCAGTTTCCCAACTATTCCTTTTCTTCTGTTTGTGTTTCTCCCCCATCTCATTTAGCTCAAGTCTGAATTGTTTTCAGCTTTGGAAACTGGCCCTTTTAAAACTCCAGGTTTGTACATTAGCAGTTTGGACTTTATTCTGTTTGCCCGTAACAAATCACATTGAGTCACTGTCATTTGACTCAACTAATCAATAATTTATTTTCAGTTCTGTAGTTAGTAGTCTTAATCTAGTGCAGAATACCAATAGGAAGTGAGTTTCCACCAAAGGAAAGTGGTGTGGAAGGCCCACCCTGGCTCCTCCTACCCCGTTCTGCCTCCTTGCTGCCTGCAGATGTGTGCTAGCTGTTGTGGGATCACCTTCCATGTCAGCCTAGGTGCTAGCAGTGCTGGTCAGAGTAAAATTTGCACTAGTCACAAGTCTCCTGGGATGCAATGGCTGTTTTGCTCTTAATCCTGCAGTGCTTTGGTGTTGGACATGCTTTGGTGCCTTCAGGACAGGAGCAGCAAGCAATAAACCGCCCTGGATAATTTTTTCTCGTTTGCCAGCAGGTGACTGTCCCCAGGGTGTCTGCAATGACAGAGCACCAGACATCTTCTGTGAGATGGCACAGGGTCACTGTGCTCGCTGGCTCCAGCTGTGTGCTTGAGTACCTCCAGCTAACTGTTATCCATCAGCATGCAGGGACCTCCCTGTGGTCCATGTCCTGATTTTTGTCTGGTTTCTGCTACCTGGCCATATCTAGTGAGGACATTGTTCCCGTTTGGGGGCCTGCCCTAGTGGTGACCCCATCAGAGACTTTCGTTCTCCCATGTGGGCAGATATGTACAGGCGGGATGCCGAAAGAGAAGTACCAGCATGATCCTCCCAGGATGAGCTGCAGGCCTGGGAGAGCAGGTAACTGACCCGATAGCTGCTCTCTGAAGCACATGTGCACATTGTTGGAGAAAAATGCAGCCAGCTCAGGCAACCTCAGCAGCTGCTTAATGAATCTTGACTCATCTTAGTACACCAAACATTCGACCAGATGAAATCGGTGCTGGCAGATGCAGCTCTTCCATTCCCAGTGCTCAGTCCAGAGTAAAATGAAAGGCAAGCACTTTCAACCGAAACCTGGCACGAGCCCCTAGACACTGGCCTCGGCTCTCTGTGCCATAGGATGCTGTCCAGCAGTGAGGCCAGTCTGCACGTGGTCTGCACCTGGGTCAAGGATGTATATTATTAAAGAAGACAACTCCCTTGGCAACTGCTTTGTTCTCCGAGGTGTAGCCCTTGGGCTTCTTAATGTCTCTAATGCGTCAGAGGTGCTCTGTTACATTGTGAACTGATGGGTTGTCCTCTTCCCATGGAATCCTCCAGGCATGATCCCTCGCGTGAAGAGCTGTAGACCTTCCACCAGCACCTCCTCTAGCAGCTTCTGCATCACCTCCTCACCATGCATTCTCTGCCCAGACCTCTCCTCAGTCCCAGGTAGGGTAGGAACATGGGTACACACACAGCAGATGACTTCATCAGTGAATGACCTGAAGTACAGAACAAATAAGTTATTTCTGTTCTGGAAGTCATCTCTTCCCTTCAAAGACTGCAAAGCCACCTTCCCTTCAAACAGAAAAGTCCAGCTAAATCACAGGCACAAATGCTGCTTCAGCAGAACTTTGCAGGATCTCTCTGCTGAGTGCCACAGAGGATCAAAGCGAACTCCCCAAGTAAAATGCAGTGAAATGTGTCAGTGTGCAAGGGTGAAAGTGAGCAGAAGTGTCAGAGATGGGACTGCTGCTTTCCAGAGCATGGCTAGCCAGCCAGGCATGGCACTGCATGAAGTACATTTATTGTTGCACTGAGTTTGTTGCCTGGCTTCATTTGCTTAATTGTTTGTTTTCACAGATAGCACTCAGTTGTGCAATCATTTTCTTTGAAAATGGGATTCAGCTCATGTTGTTTCACCTAACTGGGCTGATGCTGAGTGAAGCAAAAGCAGTTTTGCTAACAGACCTGGTCCCCATGTACTCGGGATGTTGCCTCATACAACATTTGCCCTGATGTCAGGTGTGTCCTGGGGTGCTAGCACTGCACTGTGCATGGAAACCAGGAGACATGTAAGCCAACCCCAGAAAAAAGGTTGGGATTAAGGTATTTTGAATGGCAGGAGGGGCTTTTGGCCATCCAAGCATCAGGGTTAGGAGAATTAAAAGGTAAAGTGGTGTGTTTAGTCCAGGGTAGAGAGGGTGTTTGGGGGCTTTTGAAACTTATGGGGGGTAAATGAAAGGAAGATGGAAAGAAATGGTGTGCCATTGTTTCTAAAGGGTAAGGGGAGCTTTATTCCAACTCAGCCTGCTTTTTTTGTATTTGCAAACTGTTTGGCTCTGGACATAGGCTATCCAGATATAAATGCATTGCTGTAAGATTGTTTTATGGCTCACTTTCAGGGAAAAAAAAAAAGCTAAGTACTTCATAGTAAGTTTTTTTGGAGCAAGGACAGTGTATTTTCCTTTGCTAGGAAAGCAGCTTGCTCTTTCTGAGTGCTGCTGCCTCACATTGTAACCGTAAAAGAGCATTGCCCTGTGCAGGTTTGGGACATTGTCCTGATGGTCCTGTGCTGCCCTGAAACACAATACAGATGGATAAGATGTGAGCGGATTAGATCCTGGTCCCCTCTTAGTGTAAACCTTGTGAAATGTTCAGGAAGGGGATGAGGCAAACCTGCACTATATATTTTTGCTACCAGGATAGAGATGGTAGTTTCATTGATGATTTGCAAACTCACATGCTTTCCTCTGTCCGTCACCCTTTGGAAGAGTTAATATTGCTCTCTGGGGAGAAAAATAACATATATGGCAATACAGACAATATTGAAAAGCAACTTTGGTATAAAACTATAATGTCAGAAGCTAAGCTCTTTGACCCATAGCTTAGTTCCAGAAAAAAAAAAATCCACTTCTTTTTAGGTGAGCAGAAAATATGTTGGATGTGATGAAACTGATCATATGTTTGAACTTTAATTTTGTTGACAGATGGCAGTTGTATAAGTAGCTGCCCCTATGGGTTTTGTTTTAAATCATCTGGGCTTTTAACATTGACCTTTCTGTGAATGGTGACATCAGAAAACCTATTACCCAATTCAGATGTTGCCAATCTTCTTCAAAAGTAACTTTATTTATGAATATCAGATTTGGAAGAAAGGCTGCACTTCTGGCATCTCAGGCATCTTAAGCCTTGGACACTTTTTGTGCTACTGGTGTAAATGGAATTTTCCCAGAACTGACACTAGTGAAGTATTGTCTCAAGCTGAAGTTGTTTCAACCAAAGTTCCTTCCTCCAAGTTTTGCCCTAAGAACTCAGTTTCAAAATGCTGAGAAGAAAAAGGAATTTGGGAAATTACAATTAGCAAGGAAGAGGATGATGAGATTGGCCAAGGATAAGGAAGGCTCTCTCTCAATTTGTGTTCTCAAGAGGCGTGGTATGCACTGCATTTCAGTTCCAGAGCTGGGAAATACTTCCCCAGGAGACTGAGAGCTGAAGAATTTAGGAACCTCCTAACAGCCTATTCTGTCTTGTTTTGATCTTTTATTAGTTGGAGTATTGCCCAGCCTTTTTTGGGGTGTGAAGATGTGGCTCTGGGCAGACAGCCACGAAGGTGTGTGAGCATCCTTAGGGTCCAGAGACAGGAGGAATTTAAGAAAACTCCCCTGCTTGAGCAACCCAATGTGCTCTCAATGAAATTGCTCACTGAACTGTATTCAATATGCTCTACTCAAGGTCCTGATGAAACTGAAATACTACCTTGTGTAAACTGTGATTCAAAAGAGTTACCAAATTTCCATTTACTCAATTTGTTGAGTCTGGTTTGGTTTTCTTTAAACCCCATGATTTTGGAGTGTAGAGCCAAACATTAATATACCTGTGAGATGGGAGCTTTACAACTGTATGTATGGTTTGTGGTTTACACACCAGATAATAACCTAGTGTAAGTATGAAAATATTTAACTGGCATCCAGTTGTACATTTGATGGGAGCATCCTTTGGTTGGGATTTAGAGCCTGCAGGATTTCCTGAAGGAATCGGCCCCAGGTCACCCATGGAGGTGAGACTGGGATGATCAAGAGTTACTTGTGGGGAAGGGATGGGAGTAGGAAATGGTGCAAGGAGTCTAGAGTCACCTGTAGGGACTTGGTGCTTGGGGGTGGGGAGGTTTCCTGCCTTAGACCCTAGTTACTGGGGAAGAGGCACAGGTGTTGCTTTGGTGAATATACATTTCACTCCCCTCTGGTACCCTGGGATGGGGAACCACAAATGGCTGGCTGGTAGCTGCTCCCCAGCTTTTCAGCCTAAGGAAGTTATAACTCCCAGATCTCCCCGTTTAATTGTAGAGTGCCTTCTGAGTCTCACCAAGCAGATCTGACAGGTGGTTGGGTCAGCACTTGTGGGTACTATGCCTGTGTGGCAATAATCCCACACTTCCAGAAGGGAGGCAGGAAGGGTTCCTCCTGCCTTTGAAGGAAAAGGAGGCTTCTGGGTTTCTTCTGCAGCTTTTGCCTCCTAGGGGAACACTGGTCAGTGAGTGGCCAGAGAAAAGATGATTTGTGACAAGGTGTATCTGTGGTCCTGTCCCTGTTTCCCCAGCATTTAACCTGACTGTCAGATCTATGACTAACAGGAGTTTTCCCTTGATCAGGTAAACACCACTGGTTGGGGTTTACTACCTTCCCCTTTGGTGCTCACACCTTCTGAAAGTCCTGTGGGACACTGGTGCAAACCACAGCCTACCACTGCTAGGGATTGGAGAGAGCCTTGTGCTCTTCCCTCTTTCTGTGGCACGTTACATTTGTGGTATTTGTCCTTTTGCTATAGCTCTGCAGAGTGGTGTGAGGTGCTGGAAGGGACTTTGTGGCCCTATCCTGTGGCACACATGGAATAGATGCTTTGTGGAGTCACCTGGACTGAAGTCCCATTTGCTTGTCTTTGCAGAGGACTGCATGTGCTGACTGTCCAACTTTTGTATCCCCCTGTTACCGTACTCATTTGGTGTGTCACTGATGTGATTCTGATTTGATTGTTGTATAGGTTTATTTATTATTCAGGTCGATATTGCTAAGGGCCATTTGAATTGCAAGGGAGGGATAAGCATGCTTGAGTTTAGTTTTATTTTTGTTTGGTAGATACCAAAATGTTGAAATCCTAGATCAAGTCATATCTCCTTCAGCAAGCAACATGTGTCCAGCACCTGGAACAAACATCAAGTGATCAACCTCAAACAATGGAGCAGCTTTTTCTGAAACTGGCCTTTGATTCTTAGACCCATAGCCATGAATAACACCCACTCCCTATGCTCAGTGCAAAATATGAGCTCCAGGACAAATGCTAATAAATGAGCCCAAATGAATTCTGCCCTTCAGGAAATGATTTAATATGTAAGGCTGCCCCATCACATGCTTCTCCAGGGACTGTGATGTAAGTGTAAGGTGAAGTACTATCACAATAATCATGTGTGTATATTCCTACCAGCTCTATTACCTGGGGACATCTAAGTCAGGGTCAAGATATCTGTATCCTTATGATGACATTACATGTAGTTTCA
>NW_009917460.1:0-4010 GCF_000696875.1 Nestor notabilis | reverse complement strand
TGTTTGAGTCTCTTGATCTCTCTGTAGATGTTAAAACAATCCTGCTGATGGCTGAGGACCTGTCCTGTTACCTCCACTCACTCGTCACTGCCTCTGCTGCTTGCTGGAAAAAAAAAAAAAAAAAAGGACAGGAAAGAACAAAGATCCAGTGAGAGACAGGAGGAAAGTAGGGATGGTGAGTAAGGAAAGGTGGGCAACTGCTCATCATCTGCTGTAATTATTGACAGTAGGAGAAGCACCCAGAGTACAAAATCAACCCAGAAGAACAGAGTAGAATGATAGTGCTGCATGTTCATGAGCATTTTTCTCTCTTTCCAGGAGCTGAAAATCTTTGGATAAACTCCTGAGTGACAGAGGCAAGTGAAACTGCCAGTGGGTGGTGCATGGGCATCTCTAATGCTTGCAGATACAGTCCTAGCGCTGCCCTTGCCCGCTGCATGTATTCTATTTATACCACGGTAGAGGGAGCGTTGGCAAAGCATCTCAGAGGAGCAACCTTTTGTTATACCTACAGCTGCTGCCTTCCCTGTTAGTGCAACCAACACAAAAATAATCACAATAATAAAGTTAATTGATTCACTGTCTTGTGACCATGCTGCAGCCGACTCGGCCGTAGCCTGGTTATTGCATCTTGTGCCCCTGTGATTTCCTACAGGGAAGGATGCACCTGAAATACCTCAGGACACTTAGGATCCATTCACCTGGATGCTTCTCCCAACAGCTCACCCCATTCTGGCCTTTGTATCATGTCTGCTAGAACAAGGCATTGGTTTTCCTTGTGCTGATCTCCAGGCTCAGCGCTAAGGGACTGTATTTGAAACCAGAGAGTGAGCTGTGTGTTAAGAAATAGCTCTGGCACTAAAACGTTTAAAATTACTCTTTGTTTCCCTGACTTCTCTCCCAATTTAGATTATTCAAATCCAGATTCCCCCCAGACTTGCCCACAAGATGTAATTCTAAGAAAATATTGTTTCATTTGTTTTTTAACATCCACATTTCTCACATTTCCTGTTCCAGTTTCAAAGTGGGCCTGAGCTCCTCCACTAACATTGCCCTGGCTGTTATTTTGGGGATCTGAGAGAGGGGAGAAAAAAAACCCAAGTGCAGGGAGTTCGTTTATTGCATTTCCCCTTGTTAGCAACAGGTTCTTTCTCCTGAGTCAGGAAAGAGTTACTGACATTCCTCTCTTTTCAGGTCAAATAGAAGGATTAGACGAAGGGTATTGCTAACATAGGTCAAGGTATTAAAAAATGGATGCCTAAATTTAGGCTCCTAATTTTGTATTTTGAGCCCCTAAATAAGGGCTTGATCTTATGCCCTTTGAAGTCAATGCCAAAGCTTCCACTGAACTCAATCTGTAAGATGAAGTCCTAAATTATGGTCAGGTTCTTAAAAGTTCTCAGCGTCTCACAGCTCCAAATAAGTCATCACCCAGCCCCTTTGCAAATCACGCGTCTTCCCTTAAGTGCCTAAACATAGAGCTTGTGCTTTTGGGTATTCCATATTTAAAATCCTGCCTGTTGATGCTGTCTTTCTTTCTGTCTCAGGAGTCACTGACATGGGAAAGATAACAAGAAGCATAGCCAGGACATGCATTGATTTGCTTTTTTGGTGAGCGGTGCTCAGCACGAATGCTGCAGATTCTATAGCAATGTCAGTATTTATTGCGGTGTAACGTTAACATGGAAGGCACATGAATGTCCTTGCCGGTGCCAGAATTCAGGCAAGTACATGACCATTTGCACAAACCTCACATACACCGCTTTCCTGGTAACAGGATGTTGGCAGGTGGGAAGATCACAGGATCCAGATGAAACTTAAGACGAGATGAGCAATCCTGTAGTGGTAATTTTAGAAGCTGGGTTCTGTACATTATTTACAGTACATTGTAGCTTTAAGGGGATAAGGCTACCCCTTGCCACTTGTGGATTTAATCGTTTCTGGGAGATTTCTGTTGGGAACTTTTGGTAGTGCAGCAGTTGGAGGGATTTTGTCCCTCCAGAGAAGTGTTCAAATTGCAAGGTATTTGCAGTAGAGACACCTTCATTCATAAACTGGTCACCTCGCGGGAGGGGAAACGGCACCAAGGAACTTCTACCAATTAAAGAGTAAAAAGCACCTAGTGAGTTATCTGTTTCCTGCTGGCCTGAAGTGCAGAGGCCTGGCATAAGGAAGGAGCAGTGACCTGTGACAGAGTCAGAAGTGGTTCTGGCCTCCAGGAGCTTTAATTTGGCTTTATCTTCAGTTAGTGAAATATCCCCTATTTTCCCAGGAGTGGGGGCTTGAAGTGTCACTATCTCTTGGACAACATTTTTGGCAATTGCAGTCTGAATATGGGAAACTCTGGTTATTTTTGATGAATATTAGGAAAAAATTCTTCCCTGTGAGGGTGTTGAGGCCCTGGCACAGGTTGCCCAGAGGAGCTGTGGCTGCCCCATCTCTGGCAGTGTTTAAGGCCAGGCTGGACGGGGCTTTGAGCAGCCTGATTTAGTGGAAGGTGTCGCTGCCCATGGCAAGGAATTGGAACTAGGTGAGGTTTAAGGTCCCTTCCAGCCCAAAGCATTCTATGATTCTATGAATATTTGTTTCTTCAGAAACCCTCTGCAACAATTAGTTAAAAAAAACAAAAACAAAAACAAAAAACAAAACGGAGAAAGTAAAGAGAAAAGGATTCTTTTGCAATGTTTGAACAACACCCACCACTCCTCTGTAGAAACGTGATCCCTGAAGGGAAAGGGATTATATTCTCTTCCAGGCTTTCCACTAGGCTGGGTTTCTCCCCTTGCCCAGAAGGAAGGGCCATCATCACCAGGGGTGTGACCCTGCAGCAGGGCATGGAGGGGCTGGATGGGAGCTGGAGTTGCTCCTTGCTCGGGCAGACCTGTCACTCATGTCCCAGCCTTCCTCAGGATCAGTGTGACCCGGTGACATCCCCACAGACTGCACTGGCCCAAAATCTGTAAAAAAATAAACAAAGGGAAGAACAGGTCTAAGATCTATCAAAAGCAAAGAATTTTATTTTCTTTTTTTGCTACGTGGTTTCCCTCAGCCAGCAGGTGCCTCTATAGAGCCAACGTTTTGCCTGTGTCAGTAGGAGTCTATGGCACAGCACTGGAATACCTGCTTTCCAATGATAATATGGCCTGTTCTTTCTTCGGTGTCTTTTTTTCCCCTTCCTCCAGCCCATGGTGAGCCCATGGAATCTGCCAGTCTGGACTTCCAGTTGGCCCACCACCCAGAGTTCTCAGAGAATGGTGGCCGGAGGGAGATTTGTATACATTGACACAAGCATATTGTTACTGTATATCCCGGATGGGGAAATCTTGTGTGTGACCAGAGCAAAGGAGCTCAATTGGGGAATGTATGCAGTAACCCTGGTGAGACAAAGCTTGCCCTTCAAATACCTTCCCAGAAAGCAGGGTGGGGTTTGTCTGGCAACAGTCTTCACCCCTTTAGTACGGACACCCTTCTGCACACGGGGGCACCGCTCAGGCAGGCCCCCTGTGCCAAGGGGGGTGACACTGCATACAGAGAAATAAAACCCATCTGAGGATGACACCCCCTCCACCCCTTTGGCACGTAGGTGTTAAGACATCCCTGTATCTGAAAAGCAAAGCCCTCGGAGACAGGGAGGACGACGGCGACGACGACAGGGGAGTGGGAAAGACAGATGATGACTGTGATGGCAATTTGTCCCCTGCTGCCCCCTCCCCCCAAATGGCTCTGCTGGACTTTGGAGCGATTCCCACGGGCAAGGTGAATTTTGACCCGAACGTGAGTCCATCGGCAGGGCAGAGCAGGCGGAGGGACCGCGACTGGGGGGCACACAAGGCACAGAGGTTGGGGGCGAAATGCTGGAGCCACGGGGGCCTGCGGTCCCGCGTGGGGCGGGCGGGGAGAGCGGCAGAGGGGGCGCGTACCCCTGTACCTCCGTGGCCTTTTCGCCAAGCGCGGAAAGGTATGGGAGGGGAGGAGAGAGGGAGGGAGGGGAATCGCTAGGGAGGGTGGGA
>NW_009917459.1:1456-4256 GCF_000696875.1 Nestor notabilis | reverse complement strand
TGGAATGGAACGGAATGGAATGGAATGGAATAAACTTTCCGGAAGAGACCTACAACAACCATCTTCTATCTAGTCCGATCGTTAGAACAATCCAGGGCTGGCTCAGCTGAAGCATGCTGTTTAAGGGCTTTGTGCAAATGCCTCTTGAAAGCTGACAGGGTCGGGGCATCAACCACTTCTCCAGGAAGCCTGTCCCAGGGTTTGGCCACCCTCCCGGGAAGGAAGTGCTTCCTGATGTCTGAGCCTCCCCGACACAGCTTTGAACCTTTCCCACACCTCCTGTCACGTATCCAGTGACAAATGCTCAGCACCTCCCTCTCCATGTCCCCTCCTCTGGAAGCTGCAGAGCAATGAGGTCGGCCCTCAGCATCCTGCTCTCCAAACTAGACAAACCTAAAGTCCTCAGCTGCTCATCAAAGGAGCATGTGTACATGGATTTTCTGGGGAGTTTTTTAAATGATACTTTCTCAGGTTTTACTGATCCTGTGCCATCAACTTCCTGGCATTGTCCATGTTGGTCCTATGAGGCAAGGAGCCCCTGCTGCCCCAGAGCTGCCACATGGCACCGGGTCAATGCGGCAGGAGCTCCACAGCAGGAGGATGATGCTGCCGGGCCCCAGGAGGGCACGTGTGAGACCCGAGGGTGCCCAGCACTTCCTCGGTCCCATCCCTTTGGAGCAGTATGATGGCTCTGTGTGCTGGCTCACGGGGCAGCTGGCAACTATGCTCTGCGGTGGCCTCAGCACAGTGCCCTTATGGCAACGTCACCAGGCTGGTGGTGGTGGTACCACTATCACTTTGGTGCTAGCACCAGATGGATTAACAGCTGACTCTGCTGTTTACCCTACTCTTGCTGTTTGCTCACACGCACACTGCTGGGGCTCCACTCCGAGCTGCTGGGTGCACATGCCTGCAGCCCATGATACCTCTTGTCTATGAAGAAAGCACAGCTGCATGAGTTGCACAGCTTTGTATCTTGTTCCTACGTGATCTCTTGACCTTCTCCTTTCCGGGGAGTCTGTGCTTTCAAAGTAAAGCGATGCTCAAGGTAGTCTGGGCAAGACACAGCCTTCCCCTTCTGTCTCTGACCATGTCCCCATAGCACAAGAATGGCTCCTTTAACATAAAAATAATCTTTTACAACAAATACAAATAATCTTTTACCTATGTCTTACCTGGGGAGGCAAAGTACACATCCCACCTCAGAGGTGTGTGGCAGCGAGGAAAGAGGGTTAAATGAGTCCTGTGGGATCAATGTCTTTTGTGCTCAGGGAGCAGCTCAAATCTCCCAGGGAACCAGTCCACTACATTTTCGGTGGTCCAGTCTTCCAGCTGATCTTCCACCAGCGGCATTCAGCTCGGCAGCTCCTGTGCCATGCTCACCTGCACAGGCACTGAACCTGTGGCACTCCAGGCTGCGATCCCGTGCTCCTGCATCCTGCACCGTGACCTTGCTGAGACCCAGCTCCTGCTCTAGGGCAGCGTATGAATTTCTACAAGGACTGAAAAAGCCAGAAGTAAGGTACAGATTTCACCTCCATGGCAAAACAGCAAGAGGCTTTGGTCCAACGCAGGGTTATTCCCCAGCCTCATTCTTGGAAACTGTTTCATCAGAAACTTAAAGATGTGGCCAAAGACACGGCACAAGGCAGACGTTTGCACTTGAGGAAACCAAGGATTTGTGAAGTGGCAAGAGACTGCAGCCACCATCCTCCACTGAGGAGGGTTGTTAATGACAGGCAAATGACTCAGTCCTGCCTTAGACACTCTGCTTGCAGAGCAAAGTTACAGGAACCAAACACCACAAGGTGATTTACACTGGGACTTTGCAGCACATGAAATACTACCCTGCATTCACCCAGCATGTGGTAAGAGCATGCACAACCGGCAGTTAACTACAGAGCCTAAACTGCCTTAATTACACACCAGCATGCTTTGCATCTCTTCAGCTGCCTTAGTTCCTTCTGGGTAAAGCACTCATGAACTGCTGCAGGGTTTTAATAGTTTTTTTCTTTTTTTCCTTACTATGTTCAGCTAAATACCGAAGTATGGGTTAAAGCACTAAGATCCAGATAGATGAAGTTCGTCATACCAGTAAACAAATGAATCGTCTCACATGGTTTCATCTTGCGCAGACACCGTATAGTACTTTAGGGTGGTTGTTAATGACTATTCCTTGGAATTGATTGTACATTTATACAGCAAATCATACACTCAGAGTTATTTATTCTTACCTATGGGACATTCAAAGCAGTGTGCTGACTGACATACAAGTAACTCCAACCTAAAAAAACCCTATAAATCACCTGGCATGATCTGCAAATCAAGGAATATCCTGAGCCTCCTGCAGGCCAGAAGATTCTAGCCAAGCTAAGTTAAGCTGCTAGTTGGAGCTAAACCTCTACTCAGAGCTGGACTAAAGACAGCTAGGTGCTGAGCTTGGCTTGTTTTCATATATACTGGTGATGTTGAGCTAAAGCATTTCACTTCCTTGTAATGCAGTACCTCAACCAAACATTCAGATTTGCTGATCTTGTTTTTAACTAAACAGCACTCAGTTCATTAATTATCATTTACATGGGGAAATGAATGAAGAGGGTTTACTGGATAAAAGAGCTCAAAGTGGATTCAAATGCAGAACCTGCTCCTAAGAAACTCATGCACAAAATACCTATTTTTGTCCCTGACTGAAGGAAAACAATCACTGAATTACTGAATCCGCATTGCTGAAAGGGAGAATTATCATTTCTGCAGTGAAACGCTGGGTCAGGAAGTTTCCTGCCTCTTCAAGACAGCAGGA
>NW_009917459.1:0-1425 GCF_000696875.1 Nestor notabilis | reverse complement strand
GGAATGGGACAGTTGTCAGGCTGGACACTGGGTTTTTCTTGGGTTTTGGGGTTGCACGTGTGTGTTTGTTACTGGCACTTCCCAGAGGTGGTATTTCATTTCCTCTGGAATTAGGAGGTGTGCAGGAAACACAGCCAGGGTGCAGACACTGGAAAAGTGCCTGAGGACTAAGGTACCGAAAAACCCCACCACAGGTCTGTTCATCCCAACCCCACCAGAGATGTCTGGCAGCACTGGATAGCTCATTTCGCACAGAACATTCCACACCGCAGAGCCAGCTGACGGGCAGGAAATTAAAGACCTTATTTTACAATCACGGTGTGTATTTATTTATGAACAGGCACAGCTTAACTTCCAGGTAGCAGCTGAATTCTGGTATCCTCTAACATGCATGTGAATGCTTGTTTAACATTTCAATAGTAAACTACATTGCAGTGAAAAACCACAAAGCCACGGCGCAAGTTCCTCTCTTTAAGAATAACACATGGGTATTTCCACAATTACATGCAGCTTACGGGAAGAGAGAGGTTCTGCAGCCTTGCTAGTACACCCTTAACTTCCTTTAAAGGACAAGAAGTAATCATCAGGAAGACTTCAGAGTAAGTTTTCCAAATACAGCTGTTTCAGAAAGGAAACGTGATAAATCAGAGGTGGCATCCACATGAGAATTCCATCTCTTTTAATGTAAGGTTCTAGATGAAAATTGAAAACAAATCCTTTTATGACTGGTTTTAGAATGACATCCAGCACACCACCAGTGCTCAAAGCAGATGCAGAACCCCACAATGAGGCACCTGGGCTCCCTTGTCACGCACAAGGTGGTCAGCATGGGGAGCAAAGCTCTGCTGGACCTGCTGAGCAGGGAGCAAAGATCTCTTGGTATGGGGTGAAGGTGGTTTTGGTGTGTGTTATGGGGCAGGGGGTAACCGGCGATGAAGAGGCAGCGGTTCCTGTTCTCATGCAATGGTTTGGTGAGTAAACCACTTGTCGAGGGTTTAGCCTTCTGTCAGGCTGTGAAGGGTGGCTTCGACAGAGAACTCCAGACACACTGAGAACTTCCAGGACAGAGCTGATGCCTAAATCCTGCTTCTGGACCACAGCTCGGGATGGGTCTAACACCCTAGATCGCTGCGATTGATCCACAGTTACACGGCGCTTTATCAGCCAGGAGGAAGGGGGTATGGATTGGCTGCCCCGGCTGCCCCAGAACAGACATTAAGTGTCAGCCCGTGATTGCCCTGGTGCGGAAAAGCTTCCCGAGGACTCAACTTAGTTGTGTGGTTCCTGGAGTCCTGGCACCGGCGGGTTCCTAAACTGCTTCTGGTGCGTAGGGGGAGAGCTCCGGCAGCCGGGCAGGGGAAGCACAAAGCAAACTTCGGCTGCCTTCCCTGTTGCTGACACGGTGCCCGGCGGGACACGCAGAGG
>NW_009917458.1:0-12367 GCF_000696875.1 Nestor notabilis | reverse complement strand
GGGTGATGCCAAGCACAGCCATGAAGAAAAAGGTAAGAGCCGAAAGGAGCATCCTCTGCAGCTGGGCTTTCCCTCCCTGTGTTTGCTCACGTCACTGTGTGCTTGCACCGTACCCTGGCGTGTCCTCTGGTGCCTCTTAAGACCCTCAGAGGCACAGATGTGTCCTGTGCTTGAAGCTGTGAAATGAGGTTTGAGTTTGTTCTCCGGCTCTCCTCAGAGCAGTAACTGCCGCGAGTGAGGGACAACCCGCGCAACAGGACGGGCCGAGTCTGCCCCTGCGGCCCGGAGGCTGTGGCCGCTGCTGGTGTCCAGTGGGGAAGTGGAGCTGGTGCCTCCCCAGCTGTGTGCTGGGCAGGCCGTGGGCTGGTTGTGCTCTGTTAAAGTGATCCTTGGTGGTAGACTCAGAGCTGTCAAAGGCTGGATTTGCCTTTGTAATTGGAACTTGTTGAACAGCTGCGTCTGAGCCTCTGCTGCTGCCGCTGCGGGGGGGCAGGTTGTGTTTCTAGATCACAGGGTAGAGCCTTCCCCTGTGTGACTGTCTCCCCTCTGCCCCCTCCAGTCACCCCCTTTGTGGCTGCCAGAGCTGCTACCTCACCTTTGGCCCAATGATCTACAAACAGACCAAGGCCCGGGACAGGGCTTGGAGCAACCTGCTCTAGTGGAAGGTGTCCTTGCCCGCAGCAGGGGTTGGGACTGGAGGAGCTTTAAGGTCCCTTCAACCCAAACCAGTCTGGGGTTCCATGGCTGTGGAGTCAAGTGCTGCCCTGGCTGACAGCCTGGTGCACCTGAACCGGGCTGTCCCATCTGCTTCTACTGCTGTAACTTGAAGTGTAACGTGTATTCCACCTCTGGTGGGGAAGAGTAAACAAGTCACGTTGTGATAAGGAAAAGAGCTTGGTAAGGAGAGGTGGAGAACACCCGTGCTGGGTGGGCATGGGGTTGTTTCCAGCCTCGTCTTACAGGCTTGAGATAAAGGTGTTCTCTCATCTTGGCAAAGTCCTTTGGTGCCAGCAGAACCATCCAGCCTTCCCCAGTGGTGCTGGTGCACCTGGGAGGCGAGGGGATGGGATGGGGGAGGCTGGAGCAGCTCCTGCTCTCACCCAGCGCTGGTTCCCAGTCCTCTGCCAGGGGGCAGTGGGAAAAGGGGCTGCACCTCTGGTGGCTGGGACCAGGAATGTGGAGCCTGGAAGGGCAGAGATTCCCGAGAGGGTGAGATCAGGAGTGCAAATGGGGTTGGAAGGGTTTTCAGTCTGACCACGATCCAGTGGCCATGGCTGGCAAGAGTGTAAGGGTGTCTGTCTCCTGCTTTCCCAGGTCCTCTTCTCGCCTCTCTCTTCTGATGTGTTCACATCTGAAATGTGTTTTGGTGGCTTCAGCAGCAAGATGTTCACCCTGGGGGAGCCGGGAAGGACTTGCTGCTCTGTAGTAGCCAATTCCTCTGTATTTTCTCCTTCCCAGGTGCTGCTGATGGGTAAAAGTGGGTCTGGGAAGACCAGCATGAGGTCCATTATCTTTGCAAACTACATCGCCAGGGACACGCGGCGCCTGGGTGCCACAAGTAAGGGTTCTCTTGTGTGAACAGCGAGTTCTCGGGGTGCAGACCCCCTCTGCTCAAGGGGAGAGGCTGCAGACCCACCTCTCCTCTGCGCTGGAGTAGGTGGGTGCTCATCCTGCACCTCACAGGAGCTTCACCCCTGAGTTCAGCTGCGGGCAGGTAGGGAGCTGGAGTGAAAGGGAACGCAGCTCTGGGTTCAGCTGTGCTGCCTTATGGGGGAACTTTTATCCTTAACTCTCTCTTTTGACCAGGAGGCAGCCTTTGCTGCAGCTGCACCTATTGAGAAGGAATGTTCAGAGCCTCCTGCGTGGTGGTGAAGCTTCCCTGTTGCTGGCCAGCTGATCCCAGTGCAGCTGGAGCACAGTGGTGTCTCTAAGCACCTGAGCTTGTGGCAGGATGCGGCACTTGGCTTATTTAGTGTCTTGTGCCCTTTTTTACCTCCAGAACTACTGATGTGAAAAAGCACAAGTGATTCCTGTGAGGCAGGGGTGGGAGTTGTCAGGATCTGGTGCTCCTCGCTGGGAAGCAGTGCTGAGGTGACCTGCAGTCCCTCTTTGCCATAGATCTGCCCTGTTCATAAAGTTCACATCCTCTGTGTGACTGAATTACTGCTTTTAAGGCTCATTTAAGGCCTTGCAGAGTGTGCTGGAACTCATGTCGTTCTTAAAACATCCCGAAGGTCAGAGCACGTGTTGCTGAAGGGGAACCTCCTGCTCTGCTTCTCCAGGGAGCAGTGTCCAGCGTAGGAAGCAGGCTTGAATTCCTCCAGTGCCTTCAGCTGCAGGTTTACATCCAGCAGTGGTGTTGGGATGGGGTTTTACAAGCTGTGGGCAGTGAGGAACAGCATTTTGGCTGCCCAAGGAGGTAGCTCTGAGCTGAGTTTGTGGTTCACTTGTAAACTCCTGTTGTCTCTTTCCAGTTGACGTGGAGCACTCCCATGTTAGATTCCTAGGAAACCTGGTGTTAAACCTCTGGGACTGCGGAGGGTAGGTACTGTTTAATCTTCTGCCTTTGAAACCACTGGGGTTAGCTCTGGGGATGGGACAAAGCCGAGGGATGTGTGTGCTGCTGGTGGAGGGAACAGAACAGCCTCGTGTGTGCACTGTAAAACTGGCGCGACAGCTCTGAAGGGTGGATGGATCATCCCGGGTTGTGTGTGGAGGCCGCGCTGCCTCTGGAGCTATCCCAGCATGACAGGCACAGTGTGTGGCTCCAGCCTTCCCTCGCTGCCTGCTCCTTCTGCTGGCAACAAGCCTGAGTGAGCCCTTCACCTGGGCTTCTCCTGAGGTGGTGGAGGTGAAGCTGGGTTCAGAATTGCTCATCGCCAGCTTGATCCAAACGGGTGCGTGCTCAGAACTGAAACTTAACCTGCCCGAGGGGAGACTGAGATGAGCTCTTGGGCAGAAGCTCTTCCCTGTGAGGGTGCTGAGGCGCTGGCACAGGGTGCCCAGAGAAGCTGTGGCTGCCCCATCCCTGGCAGTGTTCAAGGCCAGGTTGGACACAGGGACTTGGAGCAACCTGCTCTAGTGGAAGGTGTCCCTGCCCGGGGCAGGGGTTGGAGCTGGAGGAGCTTTAAGGTCCCTTCCACCCAAACCAGGCTGGGATACGATGATTCCTGACAATGCTAAGCCAGACCTGGTTGCTCTAATGGGATTCTCCCTTGTTGCTCTGCTCCTTTGCAGGCAGGACACCTTCATGGAGAACTACTTCACCAGCCAACGGGACAACATCTTCCGCAACGTGGAAGTCCTCATCTATGTCTTTGATGTGGAGAGCCGTGAGCTGGAGAAGGACATGCACTACTACCAGTCGTGCCTGGAGGCAATCCTTCAGAACTCTCCCGATGCAAAGATCTTCTGTCTAGTGCACAAGATGGACTTGGTGCAGGAGGATCAGCGGGACTTGGTGAGAAGCTGATAGTTGCCGTACAAATGCTTTCAAATAGAGCTTCTCTGTGCTAATGCACGTTGTGATTTGATGCTTCAGATCCAGCCCCACCAGCGCTGGTCCTGGAAGGGTTTCTCAGATGTTAAGAAGTGTCAAAGCCCTCTAAGCTTTTTCTGCCTCTTGTGAATTGATGTCATCACTATCTCTTGTGTATAGTGTGGTGGAGAACACAACTCATGACTTTTAGTGACAACTACCCTAAGCCTTTTCCTTTATAGCACTGGTTCTGGTACTTCCACCAGACCTTGGCTCCACAAGGGTGGTAGAACTGAAAGAAATCCAGCAACCTTGAACTCACTGCTCACTGGGTGGCTTTGCAGATGGTGGTGGCAGCGATGATTGGCTTCTCTTCAGCTGTTTTCAGCCCTGCATGGGCTCTGTTCTAAAGCATAACCAAAATACCCACCCCAAACCCCCCAAAACTCTCCCATGTAACTGGAAGGTGGTTTCTGTCAGTTGGGTCTGTTCTCTGCTGAAAGCAAACACAGCTCTGTGGGTTGACAAGCACATCCCTGGCTGCTGGGCCACTGCCTGGCGTGCAGCAGGTTTGGGGACCCCTTTAGGCTGTTGGCTTTTGTCTGAAGCAAGAAGTCCTGTGATTGCTGGTGAGTGTGTGTCTGGGCAGCTCAGAGGAGCCCTGGAGTGCAACCACAGCATGACCTCCCTCACAGCCACTCTTCCACATGCAGGCTGGTTTTGGATCACTCACACTGCCTCAGAGGGCTGATCCTCCACTTCCAGTTTTACTTCTGCCTCCAGCTCGGTGCAGAAATAGCTCAGAGCTTGTTTGTGGGGTTGATTCAAGGAGCTTTTCCTCACTTCCATCCAGGCTGAAGGATGAGCCTAAAGTCTTCTGCCCTGTCCAGTTTTGTTTGGGACTAGTGGACAAGTGCTGGTTTCACACAGCTGTACAGACTCCACTGAGGCCTTGAAGCAGGGGGTAGACCTGAGAGGGGCCTTGCTTCAGATCCACTTTTAGCGTGTAGCATTGCACACACTTCAAGGTCTGGTTTAAGGCACCTGCTACTCAGAAGAACATGCAAATACTGGGCCAAATCACTGTGAGTCTTACTGAAGCCTTTGATATCCCAGGACCCGCATGGCAGGTGTTGGCTTACACAGCATTCCCTGGGGATTGGTTAATGTTCCCTCGTGTTCCTAAACACAGTGAGTGTAGGTGTCGTTGTGCCTTCCCCTGCGGAGGCCCGTTGCTGGCTGCCCTGCTGCTCTGTTAGCAGTCCTGCAGGAGCTGGCACAAGGTTCTCTGGTCTTTGCTGTTCTGCTGCTCCCCTTTTTTGCAGCCATAACCTCTAAGGGCAGAGTATGGGGTGAGAGGAGGAGGCTGTATGAGTATGTGCCTTGGAGGTGCTTCTATTCATAGAACCCCAGACTGGTTTGGGCTGGAGGGACCTCAAAGCTCCTCCAGCTCCAACCCCTGCCACGGGCAGGGACATCTTCCACTAGAGCAGGTTGCTCCAAGTCCCTGTGTCCAACCTGGCCTTGAACACTGCCAGGGATGGGGCAGCCACAGCTTCTCTGGGCACCCTGTGCCAGCGCCTCAGCACCCTCCCAGGGAAGAGCTTCTGCCTCAGAGCTCATCTCAATCTCCCCTCTGGCAGGTTAAAGCCATTCCCCTTGTCCTGTCCCTACAGGCCCTTGTCCAAAGCCCCTCTCCAGGTTGATGACCCTCAGGTGTTCTCTTCCTGTCCTCTTCTCAGTGATGAAGCTTTTTTGCCTGTGAGCAGGGGCTTGTCAGAATGTGGGTCCTTGGAGACACTCCCGTGTGTCTGCTCCTGGTCCCACCCCGCAACGCTCGTGGTTATTTCAGCTTTGAGTCCCGCTCACACCAGTGGCAGCACAGCCACGCTCTGCCTGTCCCTGCTGCTCTGGCCTGGCCAGCTCTGCTCTCACCCTCTCTCTGTACTTGAGATGTTTGAACCACACCAGAGGCAGGAATATCCACGCTCAACTGCTGATCTCTTTTCTATTCCCAGATTTTCAAAGAGCGTGAGGAGGACTTGAAGCGCCTTTCCCGTCCCTTGGAATGTGTTTGTTTTAGAACTTCCATCTGGGATGAAACACTTTACAAGGTTTGTACAGCTTCCTCTGCACATCTGGCTGCCCCCTCGCCCACTTGAAAGCAACGAGCATGAGGAAGGCGAGTGGTTAGGTGCTACTGGCTTGCTAATGACTGTCCCTCTTAGTTCTGCCACCACTGCTGGTGGGGCTTAGCTGTTGTAAATGGCATCAAAGCTTCCTGGCTTTAAGTAGGACAAGTAAAACCCCACCACATGTTGGGCTCGTGGTGTCAGTATCTTAATACTGCTTAAACACTTTGCCTGGCTACTTTAGAAAGAACTTCTGCATCTTTTAGTCATGTTTATCCAGCCTGACTGCTGGGGGGAAGCGTGTGGCCAGGCACTGGCACAGACCTGGGTCAGGAGGTGGCAGTGAGCTGAGCTCAGCTGAGAGGATCTGAGTCTGAAGGAGGACAGATGCCTGTTAAAGCATCCCCTGTCCCTTCTGGGCTTGTTCCTGACTCACTGGGTTGGATGAGAGCTTTCTGTTTGGAGCTGCCAAGGATCCCTCTGCATGCTGACCTTGCTCAGGATCAGCAGAAACTCTGGCAACCTAAGCAGGTTTATCTGGAGCAGTAGAAAGAAACATTGACAGCTTAAAATTAGAAGGATTTAAGCCTGTTTAATAGTATTCTAGTTTCTCTGTGACTGATGTGGAGAAGAACTTGACCTAGAGAAGAGTTTACTCAGGTCTGGGGTACCACTGGTGGTTTCCACTGTGGTAGAGACACATGGAGATGGGAGAAGCTCCTCAGCCTTGCCTAGGCTGTCAGCACCCAGAACTGGTTTGGAGCAGAGAAGTGCTGACTCAGCTCTGACGTTGTGTCTTTCTTCATTGACAGGCTTGGTCCAGTATAGTCTATCAGCTGATTCCCAATGTCCAGCAGCTGGAAATGAACCTGAGGAACTTTGCTCAGATCATCGAGGCAGACGAAGTGCTTCTGTTTGAGAGAGCCACGTTCCTGGTGAATACAACAGCTCTGCCCAGCCTGGGACAGGGTTCCCGGGTGGAAGGTGCTGTGGTGGCAACAGCCCACAGAGAGGAGGCAGCACCAGATGGCAGGAGGCCTCGATCCACGCTTTGTGACACTGAAAGTGGCTGATGTGGCTCCAGGGACCTTCCAAAACTTCTGGCAGTTTTGCTGAGGGCTTGGTCAGCATTTCCCTCTCCCAGGCTATGAGAGGGTTTCATATCCCCATTCTGTTGTTGGCTGTGGGACTTCCTTGGGAATTCCTTTCTGCACAGGGCAAGAACCTTCTTTATGTTCAAAAAAGCCTTTTCAGGCTTTCAAGCTGGTCTTGGTGACTTTTTTCCTTCTTGTCTGATCTCTGCAAACCCAGAGCATGGATGGAGGATCACAAGCAATGGGTTTACAACAGCTTTCAAAGTTACCGGGGCATAGTAACTGCTTCCAACCTGTTGTATCTGCAAGGTAAAATGTGTTGGTTAAACCCACTGTTGCTGCGTGTCCATCCATACTCTTGGTTTCTGGATGGGTCTCTTCAGACTCACACAAATCTCTTGCTGACCTGCAGGAATGGGTTTGATGTGTTGATTTTTGAGTGCTTTCCTACTGGCCAAATGTCTGATTCTGAAGTGATGGAGGGACCATGGAGAACGATCCAGCATCTTGCTGCACTTCTTAAACTACCAGAAGTGAACCCCCACCATTTGTGGCAAGTTCTGCTTTTTGACCTTTTGCAGATAGTAAGTGGTTCCACCCTGGTGTATGCAGCAGTACTTAAAGTACCTTTTTTATGGGAAAAGAATAATCTTTGCTCCAAAAACTTGCTGCTGATTTCAGTGTCGTGGTGACTTTTAAAAGGCTTTTCTTCCCAGTGTTTCTTTAGTATATTTAAGCTTCCCTCAGGACTCTCTTCTCCTGAAGTGAACTCTTCCTCTGAAATTGTATTCAAATCACAGTAACAGGAAAACCCATCTGGGAAGATCAGGAACAAACCTGCATCCAGGGAAGGCTTTGGTTTAACTGCAGCCCTTGAACCTGACTAAACCTGTACCAGTGTGAATAACTGGGCAGGTTCAAAACGATAAGAACGTCATCACTGAAGGGTGTTCTAAGGGAAAATAACAACCCCAAAACTTGGTTCTCACAAGGCTGTTCAATGTGACTCCATAGGAAGAAGAGTAAGAGTTTAACATCCTTGTGGGAGGGCGTTTGACACTTCCAGTAGTGGTTTGTTTCATGATTCTTAAGAGCTTAAAGCACACAGAATAAGCCTTTGCAATCTCCTTTTTGGTGTGCTGTGGGAATGAAGATGGTGCAGCTGGCACTGTGTGCCATTCCCCTTGTGCAGTAATGCAGATCTCGGCCCGTTAGCCGATGAGGATGAGGAGTTGTAGGGTCCCAGCTTGGTGGAAGTGGCCCTGGAGATGCAGCTATGGATCATCTGCAAGGATTCCAAACCATTTGAGATCCTCTGGATCCTTGCAGCCAGGCCCCAAGGTCTGTGTGTTGCTGCTGGATTGTTGTGTGTGAGGAAGAGGAGGGAACTGATGTGGATGCAGGCAGCTTAGCACAGGCTTGGTCTGACTCTGAACTCATGGAGAGGGGGAACTCCTGAGGAAACCAGCTGCCTTTGTTCTGCTTCTCTTGGGGAGGAGCAGCCTGCTTTGGCTTTGAGGGCAGTGTGTGAGCATCCTGCCTCTTGCAGAATGGGAAATTCTCAGGTTCACTCCTTGGGAATCTGCAGCACAATAGACTTGGGAAGGAAAAGCTATTCCAGCACTGGTGAAGTGTCTGATTCCCCTACTTGAGGTGATGGTCTGGCATTTCCCCCCTTCTCCTTGCACCTTTTCTTTGAATCAAGATTTAAACTGCTGCTGAGTTGGGGTACTCAGACCCCAAATGGGCAATCGTGTCTCTTGCATATCTTACATACTTGCATCTGCCTTTGAAAGCCTTCCTGGTGATTGTGTTACTGAGCTTGTCTCACCATGAAAGCACCATCAGTCTTGCTGCAAACAGGTTCCAAGATTGAATCAGCCAAAGATAAAGGGAATCTCTGTCCTGGTCACCACCTGCTTCGCATAAAAGCCTGAAGAAGTGAAAGGAATCCCTCACTAACTCCGTGCTCTCTCCTTCTGCCTTCCAGGTCATCTCTCACTATCAATGCAAAGAACAACGGGATGTCCACAGGTTTGAGAAAATCAGCAACATAATAAAGCAATTCAAGCTGAGCTGCAGGTGAGCTGGGTGATGCCTCGGTGGGTGCTGCAGCGTTCTCCAGGCAAGCAGGGGCTCTCCACACTCATACAAGCTCTATGAGATGCTGCAGTTAAATTGCACCGTGCTTCAGCACCGAGTTAGTTGTTGTCTTTTGTGACTTCCTCCTTTGCTGCCGGTTGAAGGAGCTTTGGTTTTCTTCCAGGCAAGGCAGGGAGGTTCCAGGACTGAAGTGAAAAACTGGTGATAGTCAGGTTGAGAGCTTTTGCCCCCGCTCCACGGTGCTGGTTTGGGAGGAGGAGGTTTGCAGATGCTGTTTATTGATGTTTTGACTGCACAAGTGGGAAGTCTCTTGGCTTTTGAACCTCCTCCAGGTCCCAGAGGCTGTTGGTAGTATCTGCAAGCGCTTGGAGCCTGAGCAGGATGGGGGAGTGCCCCGTGGCTGTCAGAGCTGTCTGCAGATGTTTCAGTGTTAACTGTCCTTGAGCAGGGCTGAGCTGTCACATCCATGGGGCAGGGGACACTGAGTGCACGGGCACAGCAGCCTCGGTGGGGTTGTGTATCTTGAACTACGTTCACCATTCCGTGTGCAAACCACTTCAGATTGATTTCTCAGTCTGAAGTAGAGAGTATTTTTGTTAAGAGAATAAAACCCAACAACCAAACTCGTGGTCACACCTGGTGTCTCCTGCCAAGTGGGACTCAAACACCTCTTTGTTACCAGCAGCTCAAATGAAGGGATGTTTGCTGTGTGGGCACCAAAGCTGTTGGAGCAATGCTACAGCAATTGGTTGTTTACTCTGGTTTTCCCTTTCTTTCCCTTTTGTCTCCCCTCTTAGTAAGCTGGCAGCTTCTTTCCAGAGCATGGAGGTCAGGAACTCTAACTTTGCTGCTTTCATTGACATCTTTACATCAAATACATACGTGATGGTGGTTATGTCAGACCCTTCCATACGTAAGTTGAAGCAAAGATCAAGCCCTTGGCCTGTGAGTGTTTGCGGGGACTAAAAGCTGAAAGAGTCTGGTTTAAACTGTGTTTCCCTTGGAAAACAGCAAACACTGGGCGAAGAAGAGAACCTGATTGGAATGAAAAGATAGGGAGGGATCTGAGCAGGGGGTGGCTAAAAAGTGACCACAGAAGGCAAGAGACATGTGCCTGGAGAGCTGAGCTTTGTGTTACCGCGAGCGGAGGGAACCGCTCGAACAGATGTGACCTGATTTAGTAGCTCGTGTCTAATAACCTATTTTGGGCTGTCCTCCTCTGGCAGCCCCGGTGATGTTTGCAGAGGAAGCAGGGCTGGATCCTGTTGGAGCTCTTGCTCTCACTGCCTGGATGGTCTTGGTGGGCCAATGCCTCTAATTATAGCAGCATCTATTTATCTTAAGGAAGAAGCTGCAGGCAGCAGCGCCAGCCCTTGGGGGCACAGAGGGACTGTTTAACTGCTCACAGAGCTCCAGCTGTAACTGCTCCAGGGAGGGTTTGAGGTGCTTAAGAGACACTGTGTGGCTGACACTCTGCTCCAGGCCCCTGACAGGGGCAGGGGCACCTTCCACTAGGCCAGGGTGCTCCAAGCCCCGCAGGCTTTGAGGGGTGGGGTTAAAACAAGAGAGTTTGGGGATGGGGATGTTGCTTACTCACATCCCTTCTCACTCGTGCCTATCTCCCTGCCCCTTTTCCGCCCTAGCCTCTGCGGCCACGCTGATCAACATCCGCAATGCCCGAAAACACTTTGAGAAGCTGGAGAGAGTGGACGGACCAAAGCACAGCCTGCTCATGCGCTGAGCCCGGCGCCGGCACGTGGGCTCCTGGGGGGAGAAGAGATGAGTCGGAACTACTTATTTTCTAGGAGAATCTAACAATGTGGGTGTGTGTCGGGTTTGAGATGAGTTGTGCTGCTTTGTTCTTGCTCCTTCTGATGGTGGACACTAGGCTGGAAAAACTGCGGACCTTCCAAAGAGACTTCCCTGGCGTGCGTGGGGTTGGGAAGCAGGAGGCACAGGGGCCGTGCTCCTGGCTGGCGCCGTGCTCACGGCAGAGCTGGTTCGGCTGCTTGGCTCCCGGGTGTTGGTGATGGGAATGGAACATTCCCTGTTCTATTGGGTGGGTCTAGAAAACGTTTATAAATTTCTCCTTGTCTTCAAGTCATGAGAATAAATTTTTGCTACCAGGGATTTCGGATCCGAGAGCTTTGGAAAGTGGGATTTCTTCCTTCTGAAACCCTGGCAGGCTGATGTGCAGTAGCTGCGTTTCCCATTGTCAGACTCAAGGCCAGTCCTGAGTTTCATTTAAGATAATGTGTTTGGCACATCAATTCTTGACATTCCTGTCTTGTTTTATTCATGGTTTTGTTGTGTGCATTACCACTGAGCACAGGCACTGCGTTAGGGGAACCCGTGGCTGGCAGGGTGGGAGCTGATGCTGTCAGGATCTCGCTTCCTGATTTTTCTCCTCTGTTGCTGCATCAAACAAGCAGTAAAAAGGGGAGCGGTGGCTCCGAGCCTGGCTCCTCTCTGTGTTCTCCAAATGGTGCTTCCCCCCTCGATCCCTGCACACAGACGTGCTGGGAGGGGGAATCAGCAGATGTGCTGGTGCTCTGTTGGACCTTGGAAGTGATGCCCCATCCCTGGCAGTGTTCAAGGCCAGGTTGGACACAGGGGCTTGGAGCAACCTGCTCTAGTGGAAGGTGTCCCTGCCCGGGGCAGGGGGTTGCAGCTGGATGAGCTTCAAGGTCCCTTCCAACCCAACCAATCTGGGATCCCTATCAAATGAATCGGGTGTTTGAGCTTCTGGAGGACTTGTGAATGGGCTGGAGCTGCAGCAGCAGAGGGTTTCCTTTGTCTTCAGCGTTTGCACATGGAATACAGTGGGAGCAGCAAATCTCATCCACGGTCACTTCTGTCTGATGCTGGGATGGAACAAGCCCAAATGTGACTATGGTTTCCTCTTGTGGATGCTGCCCCAGCACTTGGACAAGGTCAGTGACTTGATGGAGAAACTTCATTGCTTTCTGCACCCAAACCCTGCCCTCGGTGTCGCTGAGTGGACCAAGAGGATATATTGCTTCTGGTCCATGTTGTTGGAGCCTTGGGATCATCACCTCCAAAGGATTACCAGGAAGGGCTCTGCCTGCAGGAGAGGGGCAGTTTTTGTGGCTTCAGAACAGCAGAAGATGGATTATGGCCACAGTTCCAGCACAGATTGAAGTGCCTTCTGCTGAGAGAATGTTCCCACAGGAGGCAGCTGTTCCTGACAGAGGACAGTGGGATATGCTGCCCCATTCCCATGGATACCAGGAGCTGATGCTGCGTTTCCTCAGGGCATGAATTTTACCTTGTGAAAGTGGGATAATGACAATGGGGGGACTAAAGTTGATGCACTTGCAAACAGACTTGAATACATCTGTCCTTAAAGAACTGAACTGCACAGTCTTGAGGAGAGGGCAGGGGTCCATCCTTTTCCTTCAGGACTTGACCTTGGAAGTAGCAGAAACTCCATGTCACCCGTCATTAAGATACTGAACCAGTTTATAGAACCCCAGCCTGGTCTGGGTTGCAGGAACCTCAAAGCTCCTCCAGCTCCAGCCCCTGCCCCGGACAGGGAC
>NW_009917457.1:336-934 GCF_000696875.1 Nestor notabilis | reverse complement strand
ACCGAGTAGGAGCTTCAGTGCCACCTATTAAGGTCCCCCAAACACGGCTTTGGCTCGAACTGATGCCTCAATATCCCCGTAACTCAGTTTAAGCTTGCCTCTTCTTTTACCCTCCCTGCCCACGGCTTAAGTATACATACCCTCCCCTTTCCCCCTTGCTGCTGCTTCGCAAGTAGAAATGTTTGGTAGGTTCTTACCTACCAAAGGAAACTAAGGGAGAAACTCCCGCTTCCCTTTTGGCATACCCTGATCACCTTCGCCACCTCCAAAGACATCTGTTAATGCTTGTTCCCTATTCTGACAGTGATCGGGCTTCCTGCCTGGTGCCAGAGCATCACTGCGGGGTGGGGATAGAGGGGTCCAGGCCGGTGGCCTCCTTGTATTCGAGGGAAGGGAAGAGAACGGACCGAAAGTTCTGGGTCCGAAGAATATGTAGACGCACAGTGGTACCTTCGAGAGGTCCCACTGTCAAACACTACAGAAGAGTTCCCAGATCAGAAGAAAACAAACAAGAAAAAAAAAACAAAACAAAACAAAACAAAAAACAACACCACACCACCAAAAAAAAAAAAAGGCGAAGGATTAGGGTAATGGAACA
>NW_009917457.1:0-206 GCF_000696875.1 Nestor notabilis | reverse complement strand
TTCTTCTGACAAGTGTTGCAGTTCACCACTGCGTGTGCGCCTTGTATCTTGGAGACAAACAATGCAGTAGCTGGAAAACTTGGGAACCGGGGAGAAAGGTCAAGGGTAGAGGCTGGTCAGGTTTTGTTGCCTTGGCCGAAGAAACATAAATAATCAAAGGACTGCTATTAGCTGCACTGTCCATAAGGCTGCGGAGAAAAGGACAA
>NW_009917456.1:0-592 GCF_000696875.1 Nestor notabilis | reverse complement strand
TTGCCGGCTGGGCTTAAACCACGACACTATCGTATCTGTTATTATTGATAAGTTTATTTCATTAGTGATAAATTTGTAACCTGTGATAATATATATACTTTATTGCTGCTATTATTGGGTGCTGTTATTATTGACTGTTGTTATAATTGGCCATTGCTATGCTATGCTGCTACTATTGATTGCCAATAGTAATTTGTAATAGCTTGTTATTAATCACAGGTATAATTGCTAGTGATTTTTGTGGCAACAAAGTAGAGAAATTTAAGGGATAAAGCCTCTGTGTCCTTGTGTACTAAAGAACCCTATGAATCCATGGTCTTGATCAATGTATACCCACAGGCCAGGTAACCGTTAAGGTCATGACAAGGCTGGTTAGTATCTACAAAGCACTATGATTAAACCATGACAGAGCAATGCTGGATGATTCACCTGCATGACTTCTGAAATTTGTCATTAGAGTCATGGTGTTCAAAACTACCATATGAATTTAGGAAGTGTAATAGGTTCCCTTATGTGGAAAATTAGTATTTACTGATTCTAAGACATATTATTCTTTCCCTCAAATAAAATAAAATAAAATAAAGTAAAATAA
>NW_009917455.1:0-3087 GCF_000696875.1 Nestor notabilis | reverse complement strand
GGTCCCACCTCTCCAGGTCCCTCTGGATCCCGTCCCTTCCAGCATATCAACTGCACCACGCAGCTCTGTGTCATCAGCACGCTTGCTGAGGGTGCTCGATCCCACTTCTCCTGTCACTGACAAGGTGCTCAGCTCCTCTCTAATGATAAGATGTCAAGTAAAAAGGGAGGTTTCAGAACAGTTACACTGCCCGGGCCACAAACATCCAGCAGTCTGTCTGCAGTGATGAATAAAACTGTTCCTCCCGAGGAAAATCTGTGCTTGATGCTTTTTACAGGTTCCTTGGAGGAAGCTCCTCCTGATCCGTGTTGGAACCGAGCAGGATGATCTGGAAAAAGCTGCACGTAAGTTGCACTGTGGAACTTCTGATACTTGAGGGAAGCAGATGGAAACCTCTGCAAGGAGGGGCTGTGCCTGGAATCCCATTGCTTGTGTACACATTCCTTGTTTGCTCTTGGAGAACATGGGATGTGACTGAGCAAACTCTCTCGCAGAAGCACTTTCCTGCTCTGGGTGGGTGTGTAGTCAATGCACAGCAGGTTTTGGTGTGAATTCAGGGCCCTGTTCTTTGTTTAGCATGTCCTGCAAACTGAGACAGGGTTGGAGCAACCCTGACATCAGCTCTGTGCTCAAGGTGGGCTTGGGAGCATCATGTGAGCGTTGCACTGTGCTCTGTGTGCTCTGTGTGCTGTGGGGTGGCCCTGCCTGTGGGAAGGACTCGGGGTGGGTTATTTTCCCACTCTGCCAACTCCCTTGACCCTCCAGATGTTGCCCAGCTGTTGGAGTTGCTTTCCCAATGTTGTCCTGATGTTTCTGCAGGCAGAGTCAGGCTCAGGCTCTTGCTGCCCTGAACGAGCTTTTGGGGAGGAGAAAGGACGCTACGGGGAGCTGTAGCTGCTGGAGGCAGCAATGGGGGAAAGCTCGGCTTTGGTTCAGACCATTCATTTGGAGAGCTGTAACCGCTGTTTTGGGTGGGATGTTCCTGTGTATTTTCATGTTCCACCACTCACTTTTTCCTCCCCTGCTGCTGCAGGCTCCTTTGCTGAGCTGCAGGCAGTGATCTCACACAGCTTTTTGTTACATTTTTAGGCACCAAGCTGCCTCCTGAGTCTCAGGAGATGATGCTACCGCATCATTCTGAATCCAGGACCACAACGGTTACAGTTACGTTCATGGGGTGGCTCGGCTCCTGGTCTAGGAGATGGAGTAGTATCATGCTGAAGTGGAAGGAGCCCAGAGCTGAATGCTTCCAAAGTCTTGGAGGAGTTTGAAGCTGAATTTTATACACAGGAGCACTGTGTTTAGCTGTAGGTAGGAAAAAAAGCACCCCTAAAAGCAAACCGTGCAGAGTGCCCAGCTGGTTTAGTTGGGGGCAAAGGAAGAGGGAAAAGCAAAGGATTTACTGTTCTAATAAGGCAGAAACTCCTTGTTCAGCTCTGATCAGAACCCTTCTGTGTTTCCAGTTGGCAACTCAGTCAAGAGTGGGAGTTGAAAGCCCATTTCCCAGCCCACCAGCTGCGTTGTGTCATAAAAGGCAAAGCAGATCATAGCGTATGCAGCTCTCATAGTGGAGCCCAAATTTGGGGTGGTGCAGAATGATAAGTCCCGTGTTTCTAGCGGAGCCAGCATGGGCTCTGTGGCTTAGATGTACAAACGATGCTTCTTTTCCACTCCTGACTGTGGAAGAGTCGGAATGAATAAGATGGGGTTTTTGGAAGGCTTCTCTGCAGGAAAAGAAGTGATAATGGGGTTTAGCACCTCGGGGACAATGAGGCAGCCTCTGGTGGGGGGAAAGGGGCAGTTGTTTCGAGGTGAGCAAGAACACAAAATGATTCAAAGCTGGGACTTACCATGGCTGAAAGTGAGAAAGCAGAAGGCTCTCTCTGTTACCATACTGTCATTACCCTAGCAGACGCTTCCTTAAAGAGCAAGATGAAATCCTGCGTTTCAAGTTGATGGGGAAATTCCTGTGGGTCCTTAAAATTCAGCATTAGCTGCCTCATTAGTTTCTTGCTTCCTCCAAACTGCCCCCCTTGCCCTGCCACTGTTCATCTGCAGGAGCACGGCAGTCCTGGCTCTGGCTTCAATGCTTCAATACCAACTTTAAAGAGTGCAGCTGCGTCTCTCTCAGCCTTCCCAGTTCCCCATGGGGTTCTCCTATTCTGGTCACGTCCAACCTGGCTTTCCTTGCACGTAATTCCCCGCTCTTCTCATTAGCAAACCTCACGGTGCTTCACATCGGCCCTTCCTGGCCTTCTGATGGGCACTCGGGAGGATGGGGAGGTTTGGCAAAGCAAAGTGACTTTCCAAAGGTTGGTGCCACAGGCCTGGGGCAGGCCAGCCCCTCAGCACCCTGTCCTGTGGGAGGACATCAGCATCACAAGGGAAAAGGCATGATCTTAGGAAAGGGAGTGTTTCTTCACCCCAGCTCCAAGTGGATTTCCCACGTGTGCTCTGGGGTGTCACTTCCACACTCCCAAGCATGAGTTTGGCTGGTCTGGCAAGGGGGGGGTGTGACACAGGATGAAGGACACAGTCATCACCACGTCCCTGCTGGTTGTCTCGTAGTCTTCCTGCCTTGCGATGAGGAATGGATTTGGGCAGTATTTTAGCTAGAAGTGGCCCTTAGCTATTCTGGTCGCAGGAAGGAAGCTGGCACATGAGATATGCTGCAGCCTTGTTGCATTCTTCTGATGGCAGAGTGGGGTCTTTTAGCAAGTGGTTCCTGCAGCCTTGTTGATACTGGGGCAGGACTTTCTGGTCTCCACATTGTTCTGTTTAATGTCTGGGAGCGCCAGTTCCTTCTTATCTGCCTCTGCACCCTTGCCTGCTGTCGTCTTCTTCAACACACATTATCTGCATTCTTTCTTTCATACCAGCCTCAATATTCCTCTTGCGTATCTGGGCTAAGTTATTTGCAAGCCATGGGCCAGCTCCACCTTTTCTTAAGAGCCTCCGTATGAGCAAAGCCATCAGACTCCCACCTTCCCCTTACCGGGGGAGGGATAAAAAAGAAGGACCAAAACCCCCAGCACAAACCCAGGTGCTGAGACAGCCGCTTGGGTCCTTTACAAGGCGGTTGTAGGA
>NW_009917454.1:12231-25477 GCF_000696875.1 Nestor notabilis | reverse complement strand
GGTGTGGCTTTACGGGTCTCAGTAGTATTCTTGTCACAAGCTGTTTGAGAAACCCCCGGTCCTTTCCGTCATGTATTCAGAGTATCGGAGAACGCGTCTTCTCGAGGAACAAACGTGTTGCCTGGCGCAGGCGTCAGGCTGCAGAGGCGCTCTGTTGGGCTGCCATGTGTCTGTAAGCACCTGGTGAGGTGGAACCCGCCGGGGAAAATCGTGCGAATCTCCCCGTGAGCTTGTTTGCCAGTCGGGCCGCGCTACCTAGAGGGTCATAGCGGTTCCTGCCTTTCTGTCAACAGCTGGGGGTAAGGAGAGCAGTATTTGCAGGATGATAGCTTCTGCTGATGACATTGGCATGTGTGCGGACTGCCTGGGAGAAGTTTTGCTTCTACAGGTTAAGGTTTTTGGTAGGGATGTTTAAAGGCAGAGTGATGGTACTTGAACTCCTGAGCTACATGAAGTCTTTTTAGGGGAGTGGGTGGCTGAGCAGTCTTCCGAACAACAGCTGTTTTAAGATTGGAGCCCACATAATGTGTGAGATACCTGATGGCAAATTGTGAGAGTTGGGATTTGCTCTAACGACATTCACAAATTCATTCTTTCTCACATCAGCGTTCCGTGGTGGGATGTGCACATGGCTGTGCACAATAGCTGTGGTGACCCAGGTTTTTCCAGTCATCTCTTCTGTTGTGTAAATTGTAGAGACAATCCTTAGTGGCTGACCTTGATGCTGAGTTGTGGACCACCACCATATACTAAATACAGAGGTACCACACACGGGCTTTCTTACACAGTGTCTTTCTACCTGGAAGTCTTGTCAGAATAGAACTCGGCCAAGTGCCCAGGACTTTTACTAACACAGAATTTTTATCTAAACTTCATAAATACAAATTTAATATTGTTTTGATATTACTGCTTAACATCACAAACTATTTGCAGAACAGTTTCAGTGAATTTAATATAACTGAATCACTAAGTTACTGGCATGACCAAGATCACACAGGTAGAATTTCTCCCTTGCAGGCCTTGATAACAACAGCTTTTAAAAACCTTAAATTTAAAAATATTGATACGTGGTGTTTTGGTTTCAAAACGTATTTATAGATAACTGACTTTATAGGTGGTACATGTATCATGGGGGATTACTCCTCCCCCTCCCCCCCCCCGGTTCTTTCAGGTAATAACAATCCCCAGAAAGATGTACATGCCATTTCTGACACTGTCTCTTTCTCAGAAACAAGCTATGAAGTAAACAGATGTGAATCAGAACATTTTTATTATTCTGTGTGAATTTGTATACAAGCATTCTTTCTCCTTACTGAGGCAGAGGGAAGATTCAGATTTCTTAAAAAGCACGTGGGAGATGGTTTGTCAGCATACAAAGGAGAGCTGTGACTTAAATAAGCATCAAATAAAAAATTAATGTGAAGACTGCATTCTAAGGAAGAAAATATGAAGTCATACAGGTGTGTGATCTGAAGCTTTGTGAGAACTGATTCAAGGATCCTGAAGCTGACTCTAATATTGAAAGCATTTTATACATGTTAGTGATGTTGTTGCAGTAGTTACCCCTAAGTTGGGAAGTCAGTTTGGTAGGGCTTAGGTCCTTTCTTATTTCTGCAACGTGGAGCATGTGTGGGAACAGAGATGGAGCATGAAATGCAAAATTCAATTTGACTTGTATTGTGTCTTGAACTTCTTGAAAATGTGTACTCTGCCCTCAGGAAGCAAAACAACTGAAGTCAGTTAAGAAGGAAGATTTGATAAATTTTATGTGAATAAATCCAAATAGATTTCCAGATCTTGCTGATTTATTTAAAGGGACATTTATGACTTTCACGAGTTGATGGTAAACCTCCACTTACACTGAACCAGAATTTAGTTTCACTCTTGGCTCTAAACAAGCAAAAATACTGAGATGTGTTAGGAATGAATGGAAATGTTTTGTTCGTTGTTGGGTACACAAAACAAATAAGAGATTTCCTCATTTTCAGTACTGTTTGTACATTCTGAGCAACACTAACCAAACCATGTGTAGCTACAGGAGCTGTGCCATCTCCTGCACTGTAATTCTCTTTCAAGTAAAGGTGTGTGTCCCAAAGGCAGTCTATTTTTTCTGCATATTATGTACAGGTTCTCTTGCTCTACTTTTTTTTTTTTTTTGATGATGCTGTGAGTTGTCCCACTGAAGTTGATAGGAGCAGTAAGAAACTTACTACTCAGTATCAGGATTTTGTGACCCCCATACATGAGCCCTCAGACTGCACTGTGGGACCCTTTGTGCCCCAAGCACTGGAAATCTTGGGGGGGAATGTGTGTGAGGTGAGGGAGCACAGGTATGGTCGCTGCTGCAGTTCGGATCGAAGCTCTTGTTTATTTGGTCTGAACAGACAAGAGTACAGACAGGACCAAGGCTTCAGGGAGCAAATTCCCTGTGAACAAGCCGCTTGCAAATCTCAGGGTCTTGTCATCCAAATTCCGCTCTTGGACCTGCAGTTCACCTTGCAGCATGGAAACAGGCCCTGAAAGCTGGAGGGACAAAAGGTTAAAGAGCCTTCCCTTTCACCTTAGGCAAATACGCAAGAAGTACTTGGACAAGAACAGTATGTCAGGAGTGCAGCTGGAAAGAGGGACAGCTGTTTGTTTTTTATCCTCCCCCAGAGTACAATCTATTTAAATATTTACATGGTGTCTTGCTAAAAGGCTTCCTTTCCTATACTTTTCTGGTTTACTATTAAGTTATGAATGGGGGAGAGGGAGAGATTTGTAACTGGTAATTCTTCCACTTTGAGAAAGTGTATCTATTTTATTTACTGAGAGAAATATGGCAGTAGTGCTTTTTAAACAGATTTAAATGATCTCAGTGAGGCTTGTGCTTTGCCACTGAATATAATTTTTTCTTCATGTACTTTATATATTTTATAATCTTAATAGGCTATCTGAACATACAGTAAAAATAGGAAATTTCAGACAATACAACCTTTAAGAGAAAGCAGTGGAACACTAATATGTAGTTAATTACAGAAGATTAATAATATAGATAATAACATACAGCACTTGTAAATGCAGGAATTATATATTCAGTATCTTAAAATCAGTTATGAATAGCCAGTAGGTCCTTCATTGATGAACACATTAGTTCTAGCCTTGGTCACCCCCTGTGTGTTTGTTCTGCATAGACTCGCCTACTAGGTCATAGCATCTAAAATGGTGAAACTATTCATGGCATCTGTTTGTGTTAATTTACAGAATCAGTGGTATTTAATGATGTGAAACATCTTGGATTTCAAAGCTCTTGCAGGGATGGGAAAAGTAAAACCAGAGCTCCTTAGGGTCCAGAGGAAAGACTTCAGCAAGTGGTTAGTATTACATATAGGAAATGTTGATTTAAAATCAACAGATCATAGGAGACACTATGGTTAAAGATGTCTGTAGTGTTTGTCGGGCTGAGGCCTTGATCATTACTTACATGTCAAAATTAAAGGTATTTAACTTCAACGTAAGATGCGTTGTACAAGGAATGTATTTTGCACACCATACAGACTTTCAAGACACATTTTGAAGGTAATTTAGCATGAGAAAGAGTCTATTTAATTTGATAGTAGTATTTCATGTTGTCTTTTCATAGTCCTAATTTTGTCAGATGTGTAACTGATATACAAGAGCTGTTTGTTTTTGAAGAGTGCTATGCATGTACCCTAGATAGCCTTTGAAGAGTGAAAACTCACCCTTGAAGTGATTGACAGAACCCTGCAAGGCTTTACCAAGGCTGGTACAAAAGTTTGCAGCCCAGTAATCATTATTTTGGAAGCAATCCTTACTCTGTTCTGTAATTAGACATATAATCCTCTCGACAAAGACAGTAGCAAAAGTTGAAATTACAAATTAAGCAGAAAGTGTATTTTAGCATATGTAGGTTCAGGTGCAGGAAAGCCTGTAAGTATGTGCCTCATTTTAAGTTGCTGTACACGTGATGGTGTGATCTAAATCTCAAACAGAGTTACATTTTAGTTAGTAGCCAGAACTCTTCTTCAGTCTGGACAAGACCTGCAGTTGTATGTTGAAATGACTTTGGCAACTACAAATCCCAGGGAGCATTGCCTTTAGCAGGTTTGTGCAACCAGATTGGCATCCTGCAGGGACCAATGGCAAGCCGAGGATTCAAGAAAATTCATGTGTGTCAGCTGCCGGTATTAAAAGTCACTGGAGAGAGCTGCAGACCTAGGTGGAAGCTGCGTGATTCTCTGGGTTACTTGTAAACCTTTGCGTGAGCTTTGTAGTGATACTCTGTTTTACACCCTCTGTGCCTCAGTTGAAAAAGCCGTCTGGACTAGTCCAAATGGATGCAATTCTGAACTGCAGACCGAATGACTTGGAAGATTATTACGATTTGCTAGGATGTGATGAACTGTCTACGGTAAGAGCCTTCCCCACCTCCCCTCCCAGCTAATATTTTGAGTGTGCTTATTTATCTACAGGGGAGATTTGGAGTTGTTTACGTCTGCAGACAGGACTATCTCAAATGTATTGTGAACCTTCTTTCTTGTTGCTTTTAGTATCTCCCTTTGTAAAGCTCAATTTTCTGATCTGTATACCGATGTTAAGATCCTAGAATAAAGCTCATATTAAAAGTGTCCTATAAAGCTGGATTGTTTTATAGCTGAAATAATAGTTTATTCATTAGTTTAGTTCAGCATGTGATATGGTTATGAATCATAAGCCAACTGCTTAAATTTGACAACATTCAAATAATGTATTTTTTTAATATAAAGGATGAAAAAAGCTATTTCTATGCAACTAATACAATGAATGTTCATAGGTGTAGGTAATTGATAATGCTATTGAGTTTCTCAGGTTATATACATAATTTTAAAAATATTCATTGGTTGGGTAAAACAATAGTATCTTTCATTCATCGTATTAGTAATTAATAAATGCTAATTTCAGTCACATTCAAATACTAGTTTTACTAGTTTGTTTTGGTAGCAGATACATACTTCATAATGAGATCTAGCTAAGCAACTGTTGAACATTTTGTTGCTAAAACAAGTGGGTTTTTTTTTCTCGAAGGTGCCCATAAAATCTTTTTGATAGTCTAAGATAGTGGTATGCTAGTATTTTTTGATCTAGTTGTTATATTAACTGAAATCTGTGTTTCAAGTTTGGAATTTTGGAAAAGGAGTTTTGATTAATGATGGATGTATTCAATGTGGGTAAAAGCTGTATTTTTCCCAGAAAATTTAATCTGATGCTCTCATCTGTCGTAGTGGTCAAATGCTGCTAAAATACCTCTGTCATTTCTGTCACCAAAAGCATACTAACGAGCATCTTCGATCTGTACGGAAGGCAATTTAAAGATTTTTCTGAGATAACTCCTAAAAAGTCATCCCAGCAGAGGGCGGCGTTAAAGTTTCCGCGGAGACTTGTCTGCAGATGCTATTTCTTTATTTTCTACCTCGCACTAATTCCTTAAGGGCTTAGCAGTTAATGAGTAGTTCAAGTACATGTGATAATGATTTTTCAAATTGCTTAAAATTAAATTAAAAAGATGGAATAAATGCTAGTGGGTCCTGAAAAATAATGTTAAGTATTATTTGTTAAGAGAAGCAGCAGATGTTACTGAATTATTTGTGACATGGGAGTAGGAATTCGGATCATGAGTTGACTGAATACCACGATTGCCTTCCTTCAGGATGGTGCACACTACTTGTAACATCTAACAGAAATTTGACGCATTACAGGTGTTTTGCAGTCACATTACTTTGCATACGCAGTCAAGTATTTGTAGCAGCACAGGCTTCTTTAGGCACATACAGCATATTCCCAGCTGAGTACTTTCATCTGAGCTGCTGAATATTCTGGTCTTCATCTGACCTGGTTAAATTTAAGCACAAATAGTGTCAATTCCTAAAGATTTTTCCCTGTGTTGAAGTAAACATCCATGCTCATCCTTCTTGTAGAATTGAGCTCAGGAACACCTAGTTCACGTTCTGACTTGAGAGGAACAGGAGAGATTTAAGCTACATCCTTCTTCCATGAACAGTGTTATTAATATATAGTGGGTATTAGATACCTTTCCTGGTAAAACACCTCACTGAATCTTTTATATAAATTTCTTAGGTTTTGTATAAACTTTTATTTCTGCTGATTTCTTTAACTGAAGGCATCCACACTACACCTCTGCTATTGCACATATTTTAAGTTCCCCTTTATATAACTAAGATTTTGTGTGTACTAAAGCTTGTAATAATTAATAGGAAAGAATTTTTCAGCATTCTCTGTTGTTTCTCCCAAGCCCTTTCAAAAGGCAGATTTGAAAATAGTTTCTGTGTGTATGTGTTTACTCACTTAAAGTCTCAACATCCTGTTTAGGTCGAACAGATTCTTGCAGAATTTAAGATCAAAGCCCTTGAATGTCACCCTGACAAACATCCTGGAAACCCCAAAGCAGGTATGTATTCTTCCCCCTTAAAAACAATCTATTTTCTGTTTTCTTATTGTAACATGACTAAGATGTTGAATTCAGCTTTAGAACTTTATGAAGTATTATTTTTTCCCCAATATAATTTATCAGGTGTATTGAGCATATTGTTTTTAAATAGCAAAGTTTAATATTAACTTCTAACACTTGCACACTCCTAGACACTAGAGCAGGAAGACACTTTTTGAATTTGTTTTTTTTCCCCTAGGACTTTAACATTTTTTTTCTTTCTGTGGTAGAACATCTTTTAATCTAGAAATTATTTATGGTATGTATCCTTTCCCAATCCTAGGAAGTTGGCTTGCTTCCATGCTCGGTGGCATTCAAGTGCCATACTGGCGTCAACTAGTTAATTTGCTTCCATGAACAAGCCATCAGGAACACATTAAATGTACTTTAGTTTCTTTTAATGTAACTTAATGACTGGAAATAAAGAGAAACCAGCACCAGATGAGTAGCCATCTGTTTGCAGAACAGCAGCTAACATTATTTTTATGAAAACGTGCAGTTCATCATACATGTGACAGCTAAGCAGCACCTGAGTTATTTGGAGGCAATCTTACTGATTCATAACCACAAGATAGCTCTAATCAGTGCTCACCAATATCTGAGTAGTTTATATTCTTATAGTGAAGGTTGTTCTGGTCGTATTTATGATCCCCACCAAAAATTTGATGTAGAATAATTAAATATACTTCTAATTTTGATTAATGCATAAAAGTTTTCCTTTGGATTCTTCCTATTACTTTACCTATAAGCTGAACAACATATGCATAAACTGAACATCATAGTTTACCTACTTGTTTGAGTTTGACTTCATCCACACTCTCCTCTGAAGCTGCAGAGCTGGGAATATAGTAGATGTTAATTGAGACTCGTGCTCCAATGCCTCAAGCAGAGCTCTCAGCAGGGCTTGGCTTACCTTACTGATGTGCTATCCTAGCCTAGAATCAGAGAGCTGATGCGGTGGGGAGGTTAAAGGGTGAAATAGGTGGGGGTTTTCATTTTCAGACTCACTTACAAGGAAACCCTGAGATTGGTGTCTAAGAGGCTATCTACCACCTATTAACAGTAACCTGGTAAATAATCATTTATTATAAATGATTGCACCAGTGCTAAGGAAACCAATGTAATCAACTTTGTTGGCTGGAAATTCTGGCTATTGCAGGAGGAAATGAGAGACTGTTCCAGTGCCTGGTCCTGTTCTGTTTGCACCACCCCACTGTCCATGTGGTTCACACCATCACCACCCCAATTAATTGAAGTGAAAAGAAGGAGGCCAAGTGACAAATGTTGGAGCAGCCTTGTTTGACAAGAAGAAAAATTTTATGCTCCATTTACCTGAACATGCTGTATTTATTTGAAATAACTTTTTACAGTACTAGTGAAAGTTTACTTTTTTATTTAGTCATCTTAAAGTCCAGTAAAGAGTAATTAAACCAGACCTTTTATTTGTTGAAAATTAACACTAGAAGAAGGAAACCTAATAGAACTGCCCCCTCAACCTGTTCTTTGATTTATAGTTATCAATTTTGATTAGTGTTTGGGCTTAGTGTATTTCAAAGAAATCTCTCTAATTTGTAAATTGGAATAAATGAATAGTAATAATAATAGATCACTGTAACACAGGTGACTCAGATAAAATCTAAATCTTTATAGCCCTTCTACAAATAGTAACATGCAGCTGCATCCTTAGTAACCATTTAATGAAAAATTACCCTATAGGGAAAAAAAAAGAGCTCTTATTCATGCAGCCTGGTATTCAAGACATTTTAGTATATGTAGAAAACATACCTAATAAAATGCACAAGTTACTTATATTTAGATTCCTCTTCTTGTTTGTCAATTTTTGCTTGTGTGTTGTGTCCCATCCCATTCCCCCCGCTTATGTTTTCTTGGTGGTGTGCTTTGCTCTAACTTCCTTGCTGCTGTCGATGTAAGCATGTTCCTTCTAAGCATTCTGACTAGTTTAATTTTCCTTTTAAAGGAAGTCTGCACGGGGCGACTTGTGCCTTTTGCCTGCTGTAAGTTTCTCTGAACTTTAAATTTAGGAGATTTTGAAGCAGGTAGACAAATGAGCATTTTAGTCCTCATTTGAAAAGGTTATCAGTTGTCCACCACAGGTGCTATGATCCTAAAGTCAGCTAAACTCTGCAAAGCTGTAAGCAGAACAACCACATACATATGTTTGTGATTTAGTTCTACCTCCTTTACTCTGCTTGCTTTAAGCCTTTGCTGGCAGATCTCCTTTCACATCTGAATTAATTTACTTGAAAAGAAATACTGGCTTCAGTATAATTTTGGGTTTTGTTCTAGTGGAGAATTTCCAGAAGCTGCAGCAAGCTAAGGAGATTCTTACTAATGAAGAGAGTCGTGCGCATTACGATTACTGGCGGCGAAGCAAAATTACCATTCCGTTCCAGCAATGGGAGGCCTTGAGCAATTCTGTGAAAACGGTTGGTGGTGTCTAAGTTTGGGCCTTCAGGAGCAGAAGGAGACAGGGCAGGTCCAGAGAAAATGTGGGCGTGAGCAGGGGGATGAGTTACAACACTTCAGGGTTAAGGAACTTGAGGGTTGCTTTCAAACACCTCAGCACAGTTTGCCTTTGTGGGAACCTCTTAGTATTTTCAAAGTTAGATTAAATCTAGAATCTTTGTATAATATATTCTCCTTTTGGTATGTTGCTTATCAGATAGGTTTTCATGCTATCTGATGAAATAAAGAGCTCACTGAAAAATCTAGGTTGCTTGGAACCCTGGGCTTCACACAGGTCTTCAGAGGGGCCCTGATAGGCTAGTGGAGTGATTTGTGACAGAGACAAGTGTTCTGAGGGTTGTTTTGCCTCCTAATTCTGTTAGTGAATTAATTTGGTAGCATATTCTTAGTAGATCCTAATTCTATAATATTTGATCCCCCCCCCACCCCCCCCCGATGGTGAATGATAGTTACAAGTCTACATGGTCATGTTTTAGGGCAGGTGAATAAATAGTTCCATTGCCAATTCTGCCCACCTCAATTCTGCTTACGAGAGAAGCTTGAGAGCCTCTTCAACTAAAGCATTATGCCTAAGTTTAAATGCTTGCTGAAAGTATCCTATGGAGCTTAGTTCAGTTCCAAGTGGAAGTAATTTCACAGACTTCGATAGTGAATCTTTCCATATCATCTTGTTTTCAAAAGGCACCTTGAAGTCAAAGACAACTTGGACACTTCCTAAGTCACTCAAGCCCTCTTTAAAAAGCCAGACGCTTTTTAAAGCCAAGACATGAGAGAAGAAATTGGTCAAAAGACCTTTAGAATTATTTGGTGCACTTGTACTTTGTTCTTCATCCCCTGACATAAACTATCCTCTCAAATGCTGTTTCTATAATTAGCCATGCTATTGACCTGCAAGCTTCTCTGTAATGCGTGGTTTGTTTAACCATGTATTACAACAATGTAAAAAAGAAAAGAGAAGTTCACTAAAAATCTTTTAAAGCATAGTAGTTTGTTCTTTATTTGTAATTTTTGCATTTCTTTAGTCAATGCATTGGGCTGTCCAAAATAAGAAGGACCAAATGCTGGAAGCTCCAGAGTTGAATAATAGCAACAACGTAACTAGTGAGATTTGGACCCAAAAGACTGAAAACGATGAAGATGGATTGTCAGATGGGAACAGGGAGCAAGATGATGTTGCAATTCCTGATGGGAAACCACGGTCTTCAAAGAATCCAGACTCCCCAAGTAAGTGAAACCAGAAGTTACAGAATAGGCATTATCCAGGATTTGGCACGAAAAGCAGGCTTTGTCATGAGAAATTCTTCTCCAGAATAATATGTTTAACTGGTAGCTTTTTTAATGTGGGTTTGGATTGGGATTTTGTTTTGGGTTTTATGTTGTTTATAATAAATTTAACTTTGAAGCTTTCAGACCTTTCTTCTTCCCTACCCCATGTTTGCTTGCTTGTTTGCTAGCTAGTAAACCCTGAAACTGGAGAAGTAGAAAATTCTTCTTAAACCAAAATGGAAAGTTCAGTTTTGCTGCTATATCAAAATTAAAAGAAAAAAAGGGGAGGGGCCCAATCATTTTCAGTGATTTTATTTAAAATAACTTTAAAAACTGTTAAATAAAATTTTACTTCTTTTTATGCATCATTCAGTATTTCTGCACAGTTTGCATCTGATGAGTTAATGAAGACTAAAAATTGAAACTTGAAGGTTTCTTTTGTATTTGAACGGTTTGTTTTTAAACAGTGCATGCACCAGAATAAATGTGTAGTTCAAAAGCTGTCATTTGACCAGTTAGTATTTCCTGCCTGCTGCTTAGGTTTGGATGCTTGAATCAAAGTTCACTTACCAAAGTGGCCACCCTCTGTTCTGCTTGATTCTTCAGGGGTTTATGATCTTAGGCTTATGTTATCAGAGAACTATTATTAAACAAAGTCCTGTCATTTCTTTCCAGCTTGATCAAACAGGAAATTATGTTGAACTGTGAGGATAGCAAAACCTAATTGAATCCCAAACATTTGTGGAATGCAGAAAATAGATAAGAAAATTGTACAAATGTATGTGAGGCACAACTGAAACTTTTATATTTAAAAAATATGCTTTATAACATTATGCTATTGGCTATTTTTTGGTAATTAAATTGTTAATGTATTTGTAGAATAATAAAATTTCAAAGTAAAGAAACCATCATCTCATTCCTTGTAATGGTGATCTTTCTTTGCAGACATCTTCTTTCTCATGTTTTTTAAATTATAATTTAATTTCCAGAGATCTGACTGGAAAAATATCAAACCCATCAAATGCCTACTTAATTTATCCAGTAGGCGTATATTTATATTAATAAGTGTTAAAATATATTTGACAAGGCATGTATGCACTTCAGCATTCATACTTGTTGTTAGGACATTGATAATGGTTTTATCTTGGTCTGGGAAAATTTATTATATAGGATTCCACTTTTAAACTGGGATATTTTCAGTTCCTATCTGCTTGTTTGTAAGAATTATGGACTACAAGCCCATATAACTATTTCAGCCTGAGTAAGAGATTTTAACACAAGATTTGGTAATAGGTTTCAGCTTCCTAATACGGAAGGATCACATTTTGGCACTGACAGGCCGTAAATCATACAAACTTTGCACAGAATCTGAAAAACTTTTACTCCCTTTTGTGTGGAAAGAGCCATCTGTGGCTTTCCTCCTCACTGCTGCCTTTCATGTACTTGGAGATTCAACATGTCACTCTCTATCCCTTCTTCTTTAGATTAGGCAAATGCAGATTCAACATGTCACTCTCTATCCCTTCTTCTTTAGATTAGGCAAATGCAATTTGTTCAGTTTTTCTTTGTAAGTCCTCTTTTTCTGGATAGCCATTATTTTTTTGATGTTCTCCTTTAGACTCTTTCCAGCTGATGTGTATCTTGAAGATCGGTGTTGGCTTGAGTTCTTGTTCAAATAGTGCCAGGAATACAGAGGTTGTCCCTGCTGTCCCTGGAAGTAACCATTCTTTTACTTTTTTTCTTGGGAAGATTATAGAGTATTACTTCAGACAGCTTAGTTTTAAAATGCTTATAATAATGTACTTGTCGTTCTCTTTTTATCTCAGGATTTTCAGAGGCAAATTACTGGCACTTGCGTTTCCGCTGGTCAGGGGATGCTCCATCAGAGCTTCTGAGGAAATTCAGAAACTATGAGATCTAAAAGTACGCGTGAGATCATCTGTTCAACAATTCAGTATTTTTTTTTGTCAGCAGTTATAAGTTATTTGTATTTTGTATTCATGCATTGTGATGTGAACATTGAATAAATGTCTTAATACTGGTTTGCTCACACACATGATATGAGCATTACAGGTGGAGGTCTTTTTGTTTAATGAGCAAACTTTAATAAGCGAAGGCCTTTTCAGTATTAACATAAAGTAATTTTGTGAAGTTATCTAACATCCTATATATTATTTCTTGTACTCTTAAATATTGTGTAGTGGATAATATTTTCCTTAATACTGTGATGTTATAAAGAACGTACTCTCGGTAGAATCAGAAATCAATGTTAGACTCCAGCAAATCATCCTGTTGAGTAATTATCTGCCAAAAGCCATATGACAATGAGCTTTAAACAAAACTGTGGTTATTTCTAAACTATGTACTCTGGTTCACTTCTCCATTGCATTGTTCTTCCTATAGTGATTTATAATGCACATGTACTCAATACTATTACAAACTTAATTTGTTGAAGAATTGTGATCTTATGATATGAATTAAAAAAGAAGGTTCTTATTATCCAGGAATGTCACTGTGATAGATCAAGCACTCCTAGAAATCTCTTGACTTTCTATCTTAACAAGTATAGTTTTTGCACCAGGTGTTTATTGTGGTAGGCAGTTTCTGAACTTCACTGCTCCAGTTAGCAACTTTCTTCTTAAGATTTACTGGTGGACAACTAATAACCCTGGTGTGTGTGCCAGCATTGGCCTGCCTGAACCTAGAGACCATTTCTCACACTACAGCTTAATAGTAATTTCCCTCCTGGTTCTGGCTGGGTAGATGGGGTCTTATCAAGGTTTTTGTATGGCAAAGAATGAAGAATCAGGCCAGTCAGCCTGTGTTTTACATAATAATGTGTTTTCCATATTTTGGCCAACTTTTTATATTCTGCATTGTGTTTATTTTCTTCTTTGTAAACCCAGATAACATGTCAGGTATTGACATTGTGTTTTTGTGCAGGCAAGTAATTCCATCAGCAACAAATAAAATGCATGCGTACAGAAAGGGGTGGGTTTCATTTGGTTT
>NW_009917454.1:0-12200 GCF_000696875.1 Nestor notabilis | reverse complement strand
TGTGTGGTTTTTGTTTCCCCCCCCCCCCCCCCCCCCAATTAAAATCCTCTGCCCACTGTGGCGATCCCCTTTGAATTTCTTATTTGTACCCTCAGTGGACAAAAGCTTAAGGGAGTACAGCTAAGAATCTTCAGCATCTCCATGGGAAGTCTTATCTGAAAATTCCAGTCTTCTCCCAGCATGGAAATTCTGTCTCTCCCTGCCCTGGAGTGATATGTTTGGGTCTACTGTGCAAGGGTGTGATGTGTGGGATGACCTCCAGAGCTTCTCCTGTTTGGTGGCTATTTCCTATAAATCGTAATACAAGCGCTGCCAATGGAATCCTGATAATACACCCTTCTTAGAATATTTATTCTGGTGCCAGTTTTCTTTACAGGGGATGATACCAGTGTTAATGCTGGTTGTGTTTGTACCAGTTTAAAAGCTCAAAGTACTAGTGTTCTGCTGATAAACTACATCAGTCCTAGATTTGATGGCATCAGTATCAATAGCTATTTTTACAGCACATCATCCTGCTTATCCAGAATCTTTTACTTCATCCTACATGTTTTTCCCTTGCATTATTTTGCAGCTGAAAATGTTGTAGAGATTAGATTAATAATTCTCTCTAATACCTGCTAAATGTAACCACAAATTTTCTTCTAGTGCATATACTTCTTTATATAAGGTATTTTACTCAAGAAAGACTTTCAATCCATTTTATAGGGAGGGACTGTAAGGAATGTCAAACAGTAGTAACTCTAGTTCATGTGAAGGATACAAAGTAATAGCATAGAATTTTTCTCTAACATAAAGATGGAAATGCAACCAGCTGGATTTCTTTGAATCAGATGTCAGCTCGGAGTCTGCTCTCTCAATTTGACTTGCTCATAATGGTAAAAGGGGGTAGTTGGATGGTTGACTTAGCGCCTAAGCAGCTGGATTCCCATGAGAAGTGATTATACAATAGACCTTTAAACAGCAAACTAATCTTTCATGTCATTAAAACTGATGTCATTATTAGCCAGTTACGACATGGTTTGTTTTTGCAAAGCACCTTTAGATACTCTTGATGAATAACTGCAGACATTTGGAAGACTCTTAGCAAAACCTGGTGACAGAACCTACATTTTGCAACGCACAAATGTGAGTACTGATCTCTAACAGATACTTGCCCTAGTGAAGGGGGCAGATTATTAACTGATGCTCTAGTGCACTAGTACAGGTTGGTTTTTTTTTTTTCTATTTATGTCTGTATTTAACTTGAAATGGTCCAATTTTCTGTATTTCAGATAGAGTTGAATTAACCTATTCCTAGCATAGCAAACCCAGAGGCACAGAAAGCAAGAGGAAGCTGTGCAGCCTGTTTTGCTTTTGGGACAGCATTAGTGAGACCTGACCTGTTGGCCAGTAAGAATAGTTAACTGGAATAAGTGGGCAACCCAGTTCTCTCTCATGTTAGGAAGGGAAGAAATAAGCTGACAAATCAGTCTGTTAGATGATTCAGGGTCTACCTCCTGAGTTTGAACTGCATTGTGGGTTTTTTTAATTATTTTATTTTTTTTAAATACATAGTATTTTTAGAAGATTTTTGCAAGTAGCATGAAAAGATCCAGCAAATGCCCCATTATCCACAATAATGTGGTGCCTTGGCCTCTGCATTGGTAAGCACGTAACATGCTGAAATATTAACTGAAACGCGTTGTAAGGTAGATCTCTAAAGCTCTGTCAAGATGTGATAAAGAGGCAAGAGTTAGGTACACATAGCTTTTCAGTGGCAACAGAAAATTGAACTTTCTTTGCAAAATGGAGTCAGATGCAAAAGGACAGTTGTGGGATGGGGAAAATAGCAACAAAGTAGATGCTATGTATTAGAAGTATTTGAAATTGGAGGAAGAGGGCAGCTACCTGTAAGGAATGGTAAGGTCATGTTTTCTTCTTCAGCACTTCCTCTGAGTCGTTTAGGTAGGTAGCAAAGGGTCCTGAACCTTCTGGGTACCTAAGAAGCCTGACTTGGAGTGTGCTTCCAGTACACAGTGACTGAGCATTAACATGCTTGAGTGCTTTGTGAGCTGTAGCTCTAAATGACTTGGCATAGTCAAATACTTATTTTCATGGTATGAAAATAAGCAGACCTGTGAAGTGAGTCTAGTTCTTCTAGAGTTTAGTCGAAAACATGGATTAAACTTGGCTGTAACTGGACTTGTGGGGGGGTATTTCAGCTGGAAGTTATGGGTTAGCAGATGGGGGTACAGGTGGATGATGATAATAAAATGCAGAGAATAGGGCATGTTGTTCAATACTGTGTTTCTAGGTCTCTTTATCAATCAGTTTTGTAATATAAGAAAGTAAGCAACTATTTAGCAAACTGTTTACTGTTTACTAGGCCAGCTGTACAATGAAACTGAACAGCTTGAAGGGAGGGGGTGTTCTTGAATTGTATAAAATCAATATATTTTTAATTACTGCTGTCTTGTCTGTTCTTGTGCAAATGCTGAAAATACAGAATATTCTAGTTCTACACAAGCTTTATGTTTTGCCAGTATTTGCCAAGTTGTTTTGCCAATGTTGCCCAAGTGGCAGTGTAAGAGCTTGAAGTTTTGATGATGAATACAGATAGTGTATGACTCAAAATTTCAGGCTGAATAATACTTAATGATAGGTAAGGTCATTTCCTGAATGCTTGTTTTCCTCTTTGAATGGGGATGGGGTGTAAGGGGAGAAAAAGGCAGTATATATGTTCTGTAACAGAAGCAAGTATCCTGATGATTAAAACAGATTGTGGGTAGTTTTAATTTCCTGAGCATGAACACTGCTATCTTACAGCTTCATATCCTGAAATGAGAGACAGGACTGCTGGGAAGGTAAGCAGTGAAGTTGGTGTAAGGCTGATAAAATTACATAGCAAAATACAAAGCAATCTGGTAAGTCAGCCTCTGTCATTGTCAGATGAGGTGATATTTATCAGTTAGTTTATGCTGGGTATTTTTATTGCAGCCCAGTGTACATGCTCATCCTGCTGTTATAATAGGTGCCAAGCCTCCCCCATAATGGTAGACACTGCATATGTTTGTTCTTTCACCTTATTAGTCTCTTTTTCTGCACATGTTAATGAAGATGAGGCTCTTCATATACTCTTTTTGTCCCAGCTTTGAAAGGCTTGTGTCTGAGTCATTACTATAGTGCACAATACAGACCGGGAACTTTATCACATTTTATGTCTCTGATGGATATTCTAACCTGTCACAGGTAGTGGATGCTGGAGAAAACAAATTTTCTTTCCTCTTGATTCCATCCTCACAATGGTTTGCTCTTGCTCCCTTCTTCTGGTGGGGCAGTAAGGGATTACTTCTAGAAGATGAAATTTGCTGCAATGTTTGGAAGGTTTCCAGTCTCGATATGCTTTGTACAAAATGATTTGCTTATTGCTTTGTCAAAACTGCTTCTCCAAAAATATCAAAGGACTCCTGGCACCAAAGGGAAACAGCTTTCCTATGGAGATAAAGATTGACTCTCAGGCATTAATCCTTACAGAAACTACATTTACTTTGCCAGGATTGTCAAAGCTGGTGCTTCACTGGCAGTTACTTTCTATGGAGCCCCCAAGATTAGGACTGTCAGCTCCTCCTCTTTCTCATAAGCAGCTTTGTTGAATAATATTGATAGGATGGGGTGGGCAGGAGGATGAGCAGAAAGTTCCAGAGTAAGAGACTGGTCCAGATGGTTGGGCCTGCCAACCTGAGCTTTTTTTGGCGCCTTCTGCTACTTGTGGTCCTCGCTTTCAAAGGCTCTGAGTCTTTGCAGGATTCCCATGTCCGTCCTTGGCCTGCCACTGCCAAAGGACTAGGCTGCTTGCGTCAGTGTGGATAGCTGATGATGAAAAGAAACTTGACATCTTGAGCATCTCTTTCCTTAGCTGTCTGGAGGCACTTTGATCTCTAATGGTACTGTGCAGTGGGCCTGAGCCAGGTTTGGGGAGGAAAATTGCACCAAGTGGCAGAGATATGGTACATACGGGCTCAACATGGGTTAAGCCCGTATGTACCTTTTGGGGTCTGTACTCCAGCACCAGAGTCATTACTGCCTTGCTCTTTCTCAGTGTTATACCTGAGGTTTAAAAATGGAAGCAGATCAGGACAGTACTACTTTAACTCTTTGTTGTAAAATGGAGATGAAAAGTGATAGGTGTCAAGAGGAGAGCACTGAACGCCAAACACTAGTGCTGCTGATGCATGTTGCCTGTTTAGCAGTCCTTACTTTCTTCTGTAATTACAAAGAATTATTGCAATTAAAACCATATGGTTCTTGAACTAAAGTTCACCCTTTAGTGCCGTAATGGAAACATTTTAATAAATCTTGCTGAAGGGTGAGAATGGAAAATAACTTTTTTTTTTCTTGTGGCTGCTCTTTTATTTTTCAACTGCAAATTTTAAGGAAGATTAGTTTCAAGGAGAAAAGGTTCATCAAATGCAAATACTTCCTTAGGGGAGATTTTTGTTGCTTTTCTGACAGCCTGGCTTTCAACATAAAATTTAAAATAACCACATCTTTTGGTGTCAGTCATTTGACACTTCCATCCCCATAAAGCTCCAGTGAAAGGACACTTCGAAGTTGCAAACTTCCTGATAAATATTTATTGGGTTGGTGCTTTGTCTTCAGATCTATTAAAGCAATGAAACATGTCTTTTGGAAATAAGACGGAGTGGTAAGTAAAAAAACTATCTTTCTATTAATTTGGAATGTTATCTAAAACTGCATTTCACCATTTCTCTCATCTGCTCCAGATCAGAGGGGTGGGTGCGACCTATTGCTGCTTTGGTACTACTTTTACTTCTTTACAAAAGCCGGGGAGGCGTGCATAGGTGTAGTCTACCGAATTGCAATCGGGTAAATAACTAGACGTTCCTTCTTCTTAGTGCAGAAGCACGCTTAACAGCGAGAGAAGGCATGACGAGTAAAACCTTGAAGTTACGCGCAATAGCAGCACAGGAAAAAAACTAACCCCCACGGGGCCGCAGCGAGCAGGGTTCGAACCTGCGCGGGGAGACCCCATTGGATTTCAAGTCCAACGCCTTAACCACTCGGCCATCGCTGCTGTTGGTAGCAGTGTTACTGGGCTGAATTCCTTACCCAGCGTTCCGGCGGCGGAAGTCCTGCCTCCAGCTGTACGAGGAGCCAATGGGCGCCGCCGCGTCCCACTGCTGCCTGCCCGCCGGCCCGCCCGCCCGCCGTAATGGCTGCCTCGCAGTAACGGTGGCGTCGTCGAGCGCACCTCAGCTTTGCCCGGCTGGAGGGTACTGCGGGACCGGGTGCCGGTGGATTTCTTTTGAGAGTAATGTTTGTGCGTGGGGCAGCAGACGTGTTAGCGACCGTTGTCAACTTTTAAATTTCCTTTCTCCCCAGTTAGAATTCCGTTCTGCTCAGTAGCGTGAGGCTTTAGGCAGCTGAAATTAGCGCCACCTTTCATGCAGTGGTTTTTCGCTGCTATAAACATCCGTTCTCGCTGCTTCCCATGCAGCTGTTCAGCTCAGGAAAAAGAAAAGTCACTTTATATGTTTCTGGGGGTTTCAACCTGAAACATAAAGGCTCTGTCCGCTCCTGCAAATTAATTGTGCCTGGGAGTGTTTGCAGGCACGCTTGGATTTGCTAGTTCACATGCAACCAGTGTGCTACAAAACAGAGTAACAATCAGCATTACATTCATTTTTACAGTAGTGTTATTGTAAATACCTTTCCTGCTTTTACTGCTTCTGTTTCTCAACTATTACAAGAATTCTTTTATAACTTTTATAAGTAATTTCATTCAGTGTAGGTATTTTTCTTTTTTTACCTCCGCGATAGTTAATTGTGTCAGGAGTAGTATAATGGAAATTAAATCTTACTTGACTTTATATATATGCTGCAATGGATACAGATAGTTCCCTTTTCATCCCTTCAGTTTGCTGGGAATGTTTACGCTAGGAATTTTACCCTATTTTCCCTCCTATAGTCACAGCTTTTGTTAACACTTAAAAAAAAAAAAAAATACAATAGGTGGAGCGATGCTGATGTTTGTGCTTCCTTCGCATCCCTCCACCCTGTTTCTCTTTTCTGGGTGGGGTTTTTTGTTTCGTTTTTTGGTGGTTTGGGGTTTTTTTTACCCTTCGTATGGGTTATTGATTCAGAAGTACTCTTTAATAATTATTTAACTTTCCTCAGCACTAGAAGTATTGCTGGATTAATAAGTATCTCAGGCTTATAAAATTAATCTTTTAGGACTTTTCTCTCCAACCTAACCTGGGAGGACAGACAGACATAGAAAGCACAAAGTGTTTCTATAATTTTAAAAGACCTCAGTCAGAAGCATGTGGACTTCTCGAGCAAGTCCAGAAGAGGGCCACGAAGATGCTCAGAGGTCTGGAGCACCGCTCCTCTGAAGACAGGCTGAGAGAGTTGGGCTTGTTCAGCTGGGAGAAGAGAAGGCTCTGGGAAGAACTTAAGAGCAGCCTTCTAGTGCCTAAAGATGCTGACAAGATATCGGAGAGGGACTTCTTAAAAAGGCATGTGTGATAGGACAAGGGAGAATGGTTGTAAGCTGAAAGAGCGTAGGTTTAAATTACGTATCAGGAAGAAATTATTTACTATGAGGGTGGTGAGACGCTGGCACAGGTTGCCCAGAGAATTTGTAGAGGCCCCATCCCTGGAAGTGTTTAAGGCCAGGTTGGATGGGGCTTTGAGCCCCTGGTCTAGTGTGAGGTGTCCCTGCATGTGGCAGGGGGATTGGAACTAGATGAGCTTTAAGGTTCATTCCAACCCAAGCCATTCTATGATTCAGCTATTTTGTTGTATTCCCACAATTATTAAATGCTCTTTACCATTTAAGTTGTTACAGTTTTTAAAAAGGTTTTGATTCCTCATCTTTAATTGTCCATTAACAATTGGGATTTAGGTCAGTTTGTGGTCACTGTCAGCTGTGGCTGCTCAGTTCTGAGTTAGAAAGACAGCAGAGAATTTATCATTCGTTTCAATGGGAAATGAGAATAACAGCAGTGTTTATGGACCACTGTGTAGGAACATGGATGGTCCCTTAGCTGCATTCAGGCCTGTTGTGGTTACAAAGCTTTAATCATTCCTCTAAAGTAGACAGTAAAAGGCTGGATTGATACAGAAAAATTGATACTGCATGTTGGTGATTTTTTGCTGTTGCTGTTATTCTTGCACTTCAGTGCATAGGGTTCAATGCTACTGTTTATATTATCTGCATATTTCTTCTTTCTCTCCTGTATGTCTTTCTGTGTTATTTGGGATATTAAAAAAAAATAAAAATAAAATCAAACTTACGCTTTTGCTGTTTGCTGTGTTTTAAATAATAAGGAACATTTTAAAAACATAACATACCAAATGGTCCTTTTTATCCTGCTTTGTGTCCCCCTATCCAGCTCATCAGTCTACCATCATAATAATCTTTGTTTAAATTGTGGTTGGTTAATGTGCTTATACTCAGAGTGATTTGGACAGTTTTGCCAATGTTCATGTAGTTTTGTGTATTTGGGTAAAGCTCTCATAAACAGCATTATGCCTGATAAGATGCTGTCTTTATCCCACAGTGTACCTAGTTTCATATATATGAAGACAAAAAGCATGATTCTACCAAATTTTTATGATAATGTAAATAGCAAGTGTGTGAAGAGCAAGGTGAGGAAAAGCAGTGCCTTCAGTATACCACGTTATAGCCATGGGGGACTTCTTAAAGAACAGACATAGAAGTGGAGACAGTTAGAGATCATGTCTGCTGGTGGAGAAACAGGCATTTCTCAGGTGTAAATGCCAGGAAAAGACTTGCTGGGGCTTTTAGTCAAAGCTGCTGCCTTACTTTTTTTCTTAAATTTTTATTTTTAAATTGATTTGCAGACAAAAAGCAGAGCTGTTTACTTCTACACTAATACATCTGCTGCAGATTTATTTTCTTTACAGGAAAGAGACTACTTGAAATCCATATAAGTAGTTTGTTTTGGGAAGATCTTATGGAATGCAAGACATTTTTAGTACTCAAAGCCAAAGGAAATCAAATTATAACAACACATCAAAGTTCAGATTTGGTAATACCCCTTCAGGTAAGGTATTTGTTCTAACTGTTCCTGAAGAGACTGAACCATAGCTGTTGTTCTTTGGTTGTTCATCTGCTCACCCCACCTGGCCCTCACACAGAACAGCTATGACTGCAGTCTGAGGGTTTGGATCTGGAATTTGAGGGAACGTTTGAGTTCAGTTGTTCTCCCTCAGGCTTTTCTTGAAAGGTGAAACTGTATACCCTAACCATTCCAGGTCCATAGGCTTTTGCCAGCTTACAAGGAACAAATAATTGTAAGGAAACACACAGAATATGTGTGTTTTGTTCTTTTTTGTCACAATTTGCAATGTCTAACTTCTGTATTTTGAATTTAGGAGTCTTTATTTCCTAGAAGGACTAAGAAGAAGCATTATTTTCTTTAAATGATAGGTGCCTTTATTTTGTGTTCATGTGATCTAGGACTAGAATTAAATGTGCAAGTTTAGTAGAACATAATAAATCATGAGAGTTGTCTGACTTGTATAAATGACATACGAAGTGTTGTATTTAACCATGACTTGTATAAATGACATATGAAGTGTTGTATTTAACCAACTGCATTTCAGCTAAGTCTTGAAAAACTCTGTGTCTAGCCTCTCGTTAGAGAAAATTATTTGAGTAATGCTAGAGTGACCTCCAGTGTTCCTTGTGCAAGCTGCAAGTAAAAGCCAATAGGATGTGTTGCAGGTACCACATGCAGAAAGAACAGGTTTAAGCAGTTTCATATAATAATCTTTGAAGATGAGCAGTGATCAAAAAGGTATCATGGGAGAATGGTATAATTTGCTGAGTACTATTTGAATTCTAGCACTTTACTATGAAGGTACTGTGTTCCCAAGACAGAAGGAGATCTTACTACAACAGAAATCACTAAAAATACTCTAAAGAAAGCCTCAACTAAAATAGCATTGCAGTGTTAAGTCACAGATACTGAGATAGGGAAACTCAGTATCTAAAAAAGTAATTAAAACCTTGAGATAGAAGCCTGAAGTAAAACTCAAAAATTTCTGAAATGTAAAAAGGTCTCTTGCCAAGTACTGGAGAGCCTCTGCATGTAGAGGTGTTTAATTAATAAAGCATGCTCCCTACTGTACATAATCTTATTTTAAAGACCTTAAAGTCTGAAATACTTGGCTACCTTAAGGGGCTGAAGCAATGTAAGAGGAGAGAGGTCAAATTAAAAATGGTCTTGGGTAGTTTGAGTAGGATAGACCTTCCCCAGCATTCAAGCAGGCACTTGGCTTTTAGATGCTGCAGCCAGCTGCTCAGGTCGTCTTTCACAGACAACAGAGAGGGAGATCCTTGTCCCCAGGGGGCAAGCATAAGCTCACCTATTTCAGAATGGTGTGAGCAATCCTGCAGAAATACTTTCCAGTAGCCACTGAGCAGCCCTGAAGATGACTAGGTATGAGACTAACAGCTTACTAAAGCATTTGGTATGTCATAAGCTAAAGTTAGCTAAGTTTATGCATATATATGGTTAATGTGCATACAATGATATTGTCAAAGAATTGGTTTGTTATCAGAATTCATGCATATAACATTGATTTATGAATGTATAGTTTTATAGTTCTAGAATTTTTGAATCTAAGGCACCTGTTTCTAAGTGGGAACAAAAATTACAGCTGACAGCCTCCAAGAAGGATTATGGTATTTAGAAAATTTTCCTAAACTGGAAATGCGATTATAATACACCTGCTTTGGAAATGCAAACTAAATGAAAACCATCAGTGCCTAGGATTTTTCTTCATGGCAGTGCTACATTTGAAGTAAACACTAAAAAAAGCTTTAGTATATCTTCATGGGCTGTTAATGAACATTTAACTGGTCAAAAAAGAACACAGGTAACAGATGACATTTCCAACTGGGCAAGTGTATTTCAGAAAGTAAATTTATCTCCCAAAAGAATCTTAAAAGTTTTATTTATTAGTTACTTAAAACTGGCAAGAGCTGGACTCTGAAATAGATAACAAAGAGAGAAAATTCTGGTTTAGGACTTAGATAAAATAATGGTACTAGGATAGCTTTGCCCGTATTTTTTTTCAAGTCTTCAACTTCTGGAAGTGAAGAGGACAGATACTGCAAAATCTTTATTAGGAATATGGACAGTTTAACCAACCAGTAGAAAAAATGTGCAAGTGATAATCAGCTTGCAAATGTAGTCTTCAGCGTTAAATAATCTTTATATTGTTACTGTCTCCTTTAAAAATATACGACTGAGCCCCAAGCATTTCAATGCTTCTGTTTTCTTGCCTTGTTTGACCTCGAGTGCAATGTTCATTCAGTAATGCGTAATCCATCCCTTCGCATGCATTTCCTCTGTGGCTTCTTACTTAATCAATCTCTATCAGCTTTACAAATGCAATAGTTTCAGTATTTATTCCTGATAGAAATATTAATGTTATATCTGTGATGCTTGCAACAGAAAAATTAGCTTAGATTCTGCCTAAGTTAACAAGAAACACATACAGCCATGTCAATGAAACAGTTATTTTGTGCCTATATGTAACTTAAAATATTCAAGAGTAAATTTTACATCGCCCTTGAAGAATGTGAGTGTATCAATGAACCTGACACAACTGCGTATTAAAACATAAGAAAGTCACCCTGTTGATCAGTGATTGGCTTAACCATGTTTGTGCCTAAACATAAAATCTATTTGTAGTATTGGCAGGTTGCAATTATCCTGCGTAAACAACCACTTTAATTTAATTCCTATTAAGCCTCAGTGATAGATTATAGCAATAAACCTTTGCAATTCTTTACATATACAAAATCAAATACTTTGTATATTTTGAATTATAAAACCTTGAATGTAGGAAAGCTAAAACTGAGTCACAGAACAAATGCAACTTTGATTATCCTTTAAAGTCAGCTTACCACGAGTCTTTCAACTCAATGTCCTCCTGATTTCAAATTAAGCTTCTACATATACATATTATACAATATTAGAAGATCTACTAATTACACATTTACTGTTAGCATTTTGCTTGTGCAGAAATCTCTGGTCTACAGTATTAGCACTCATTGTTCAGTTTGATTGCTATAGGTCTATATTGATGATTTCTGTTGTTGGCAGGTTGGATGTGGAGAAACAGTGGTAAGGTGCTTTTGTTGAATTGAGAACCTTGTGATCATGAATATTCTAATAATTTTTGATCTGTGGTTATTCTCATCTTGATATCCTGCATTTCCTACTTAAGAAAAATATTCCTGGTGAAAATTCCAGAAGATAGTTCAAAGAAATAAACCTCAAGCAATGGAAATACTGAGATTTGTGTCTTTTCCTTGTGTGGATCCCTGGAAGACTTAAACATGGGTTCAGGAACAGCAGGAACTGCCATTTTCTTTCTGACACTCATGGTGATATGATTAATTTTGCAATTTAAGCTTCCATACTGCTAATTTCATACTGCAAGGTGTGGAGTCGTAGTGGGAAGTAGTGCCTTGTAAGCAGGCTGTTTTTAAAGAGTTCTCTCTTTAAATATTATTGTTTGTATAAAATTACAGCTTATGGATTCAATTACGGTTCTGACAAGTTTGATTAATTACATATAAATGTGAATTATATTAACTCTGCTCAGTACTTCCACTAAAATTGAATAAATTAGTAAAGCAACTGAAAACAGAAATTACTAATAACTGAATTTACTTACAGGTAACAGTTGAAGACGAGGGACAGTCAGAATATTGTGAAGTGCTGTCTGTAGAAGAAAAAAATAATTTTATTTCTGAAGTGATTCAAGTGACAGCTAACATCAGAAGGTATTGGAGCAGTGTGAAAATCTGTTAAGTAATTTGGTTTTAAAATTTCCCTTGGTCTAATGTACTCCAGGTTACTCAAGCAAACATGGCACCACACAATGCCCATCGGGGTGGCAGATCTTCACGCGAATGTGCTTAGGAGACAGCTCTCGTGTTTGCAAACATACTGCAGAACAAGAGCTGTTTGTCACACGGTGTAAAAGAAGAAACTTTGTCGATGAAGCAGCAGGTTCTGCTGGCGGGCAGCGGGTGCATGAGGAGGGTGAGATCGCCTGTTAAACTTACCGGTCACGGTACAAACGGAGAGCGAAGGGCAGCGCCTTCCCAGCACGCCGCGTGCCTCTCAGGGGCGCCTGCGAAGACGGGC